>NW_025784324.1:0-6115 GCF_021130785.1 Homalodisca vitripennis
TCACATTTGTAAAAGAGTGTTTAGTTGGTGATTGCACTAACGGTTTAAATAACATTATGGTGAATATATTAATAGGTATCTTAAAACTCATGATATTGCAGGACAGGGTGGTTTGGGTTGTAATCTTGCTATCGAGTTTTAAGAACCCAAATTTGAAGAAGGGGTGTTGGTGACTCTATTAATAAATTGTATTAATTTAAATATTATAGGAGGGGTTGGTTGTAAGGTCCCTTCGATATTGACACAGTATAGATAGGTGTGATGCCATTACATACGAGAATTTAATGGTAAGATAGTATAGGAGGATTAGTGTGATTGCCGTTATATGCAATTATAAAGCTCATTGTTTAGACTAGTAATTGATGGTACTTGTTAGTAATTCGATTATTGTTGAGAAATTTTGGGAAATCGTAAGAAGTGTTTTGTGCGAGGCTTCAATCATGATATAAAGTTAGTCTATGATAGGAAGTGTTGTGTGATAATTAGTTTATAAACGTGAATTACGTGGGTAATTGTCCATAAGTTTGGTATTGTATGCTCCGTTTGATAATAGAGATATTTTAAGGTGCATAAGTATATAATTAGGTTGTGTGGTATTGCCAGATTTACTAAGTTTAGATAATATCAGACGGGTTGTGGGATCCGTATCTGTTTTTGGCTAAAGTTATGAGGGCCCCCCCCCCCCCCCCCCCCCCCCCCCCCCCCCCCCCCCCCCCCCCCCCCCCCCCCCCCCCCCCCCCCCCCCCCCCCCCCCCCCCCCCCCCCCCCCCCCCCCCCCCCCCCCCCCCCCCCCCCCCCCCCCCCCCCCCCCCCCCCCCCCCCCCCCCCCCCCCCCCCCCCCCCCCCCCCCCCCCCCCCCCCCCCCCCCCCCCCCCCCCCCCCCCCCCCCCCCCCCCCCCCCCCCCCCCACAGGGTGTTGGTTGGTGATGTCCCCGATATTGCTATCGACCGAGATATTGTGAAGACCCTCACAAGTTATTGGGTTGAGTGAAGTGGAACCCAGAATTTTTCTTGCCTATCGACCCGAGGCGATATTATCGCTGATGAGCCACCACCAAGTTCTTGATGTCAAGATTACGAGGGACGTTGTAGTTGCGTGATTGCACTCTATACGGTTTGTAATATTATACATTATTGTAGAATACATTATTTTATAGGTATCTTTATAAGAACTCATTGATTATTGCAGGACAGGGGTGGCTTGGTGTGTTGAGTGAAGTGGTCCCCCGATATTGCCTATCCGAGCTCCGAGCGATATTATCGCTGTGAAGGAGGCCCTCACCAAGTTCTGATGTCAAAGACCTACCGAGACGTGTTCGCTGTAGTTGCGTCGCCCTCTCTTGCACTCTAACGGCTTTTTTGAAAATATACATTATGTAAGAATACCATTATTTTAATAGGTGTGCTATTAAGAACTCATGATATTGCAGGAGACAGGGGGTTAGTTTTAGTAGCTTGCGTGGTTGATGTGAAAGTGGTCCCCCGATATTGGCCTATCGACCTCGAGCGATATTATCGCTGAAGAGACCTCACCTAGTTCTGATTAGTCAAGACTAGGAGACGTTTGTTAGTTGCTGATGATTGCACTCTAACGGATTTAAAGTACACATTATGGTAGAAATACATTATTTCTAATAGGTATCTATTAAGGAAACTTCATGATATTGCTAGGACAGGGGTTCCTTTGGCTTGAGCGGTTGAGTGAAGTGGTCCCCCGATATTGCCTATCGCAACCGAGCGATATTATCGCTGAACGAGCCGCTCACCAAGTTCTGATGTCAAGACTAAGGAGACGTTTGTAGTTGCGTGATTGACACTCTAACGGTTTAAAAAATATACATTATGTAGGAGATACCATTATTTTTAATAGGTGTCTATAACGAACTTCATGATATTGCAGTGCTAACAGGGAGGAACTACCAGACGACAGGGGTCGGGATGTTCGGCAGTAGCTTAGGCGGTTGAGTGAAGTGGTCCCCCGATATTGGCTATCCGACCCGAAGTGATATTAGCTCGCTGAAACGATGAACCCTCACCAAGTTCTGATGTCAAAGACTAGGAGACGTTGTAGTTTTTTTACCGTGATTGCACTCTAATCGGTTATTTAATAATACATCATTATGAAGAGAATACATTGATTTTAATAGGTATCTATAAGAACTCATGATATTGCAGGACCAGGGGTAGTGTGGCTTGTGTGGTTGAGTAAAGTGGTCCCCCGATGATTGGCTATCCCGGACCGGAAGTGATATTATCGCTGAAGAGCCCTCACCAAGTTCTGATGTCCAAGGACTAGGAGACGTTGTTAGTTGCGTGATTGCACTCTAACGGTTTATAAAGTACAACATTCATGGTAGAATACATTGTAATAGGGTTATCTATAAGAAACTCATGATATTGCAGGGGACCAGGGGTGGCTTGGTGGTTTGAGTCAAGTGGTTCCCCCGATATTGCCTATCGACCGAGAGATCATTATCGCTGAAGAGCCCTCACACAAGTTCTTTGTGTGATGTCAAGTCCCTCACGAGGACGTAGTTGTAGTTGCGTGATTGTTTTTTTTTACCACTATAACGGTTTCGCGATTTAAAGTAATACACTTATGGTAGAATACATTATTTTAATAGGTGTCTATAAGAACTCATGATATCTGCAGGACAGGGGCTGGCTTGGTCGGTTGAGTGGAAAGTGGGATCCCCCGATATTGCCTATCGACCGAGCGGATATTATCGCCTGAAAGGAGCCCTCACCAAAGTTCTGATGTCAAGACTAGGAGACGTTGTAGTTGCGTGATTGCACTCTAAACGGTTTCAAATTTATACATTATGTAGAATACATTTATTTTAATAGGTGGTGTCTATTAAGAACTCATGAATATTGCAGGACAGGGGGGTGTGGCTTGGTGGTTGAGAGTGGAAGTGGGTCCCCCGATTATTGGCCTATCGACCGAGCGATTATTATCGCTGAACGAAGCCCGCTCACCAAGTTCTCGATGTCAAGATAAGGAGACGTTTGTAGTTGCTGTTGATTTGCACTCTAACGGTTTAAAATATACATTATGGTAGAATACATTTTTTTAATAGGTGTGTCTATAAGAACTCATGATATTTGCAGGACAGGGGGTGTGGCTTGGTGTGGTGGAGTGAAGTGGTCCCCCGATATTGCCTATCGACCGAGCGATATTATCGGCCTGAGAGAGCCCTCACCAAGTTACTGATGGTCAAGACTACGGAGGACGTTTTGTAGTTTGCGTTGATTGCACTCTAAACGGCGTTTTTAAAAATATACACATTATGTTATAAATTCATGTTAACACTAGGTATCTATAAGAACTCATGATATGCAGGACAGGGGCTGGCTTGGTGGTTTGAGTGAAGTGAGTCCCCTCGATATTGCGATATCGCGCTCCGGTCTCATTATTATCGCTGATGAGCTCCACCATAGTTTGATGTCAAAAACTAGAAGGACGTTGTAGTTGCGTGATTTGCACTCTAACGGTTGCCCAGTTTAAAATTATTATATTTTGTAGATTACATTATTTTAATAGGTTGTCTATAAGAACTCAATGATATTTGCAGGACAGAGGGTGGCTAGCTTGGCGGTTGAGTGAAAAGTGGTCCCCGATATTTGCTATCGACCGAGTGATTTTATCGACTGAACAGCCCTCACCAAGTTTGATGTGTCCAAGAATACGCGGAGTCGTTTGTGAGGTGCGTTGATAGCACTCTAACGGTTTCTAAAGTACACATCTATGGTGGAATACATTTATTTTATTTAGGTGTCTATAACGAACTTCATGATATTGCGAGGACAGGGGTGGCTTGGGCGGTCTGAGTGAAGTGGTTCCCCCGAATATTGGCCTATCGACACGAGTGATTAATTACTCTCGCTGCTTGACAGAAAGCCCTCACCAGAGTTCTGATGTCAAGACTAGGAGACGTTGTAGATTGCGTTGATTGCACCTCTAAACGGTTTAAAAAGTACACATTATGGTTAGGAATACTATTATTTTGTAATAGGGGTTTCTATAAAGGAAAATCATGATATTGCAGGACAGGGGTAGTCATGGTGGTTGATGTGAAAGTGGTTCCCCGATCATTGGCCTATCCGACCGTAGCCGGATATTTATCGCCTGAAGAGCCTCACACAAGTTCTGATGTCAAGGACTAGGGAGGACGTTGTTCAGTTGCGTGTTGATTTGCACTCTAACGGTTTAAAGTACACATTATGGTAGAATTACACTATTTTAATAGAGTGGTATTCCTATAAGGAACTCAGTGCATATTGCAGGGGCACAGGGGTTACGGACTTTGGTGGTTGAGTGAAGTGGTTCCCCCGATTATTGCCTATCGACCGAGCGAATTATTATCGCTGAAGAACCCTCCACCTCAAGTTTCTGATGTCAAAGACTAGGAGACGTTTTGTAGTTGGCGTGATCTGCACTCTAACGGTTTTTTTTTAAAAAAATATACATTATGGTAGAATACATTATTGTAATAGGGTATCTATATAGAACTCGATGATTATTGCAGGACAGGGGTGGCTTGGTGGTTGAGTGAAGTGGTCCCCCGATATTGCCTATCGACCGAGCGATATTATCGCTGAAGAGCCCTCACCAAGTTCTGATGTCAAGACTAGGAGACGTTGTAGTTGCGTGATTGCACTCTAACGGTTTTAAATATACATTATGTAGAATACATTATTTTAATAGGTGTCTATAAGAACTCATGATATTGCAGGACAGGGGTAGGCTTGGTGGTTGAGTGAAGTGGTCCCCCGATATTGCCTATCGACCGAGCGATATTATCGCTGAAGAGCCCTCACCAAGTTCTGATGTCAAGACTAGGAGACGTTTGTAGTTGCGTGATTGCACTCTAACGGTTTAAAATACACATTATGTTAGAATACATTATTTTAATAGGTGTCTATAAAGAACTCATGATATTGCAGGGACAGGGGTTAGCTTGGCGGTTGAGTGAAGTGGTCCCCCGATATTGCCTATCGACCGAGCGATATTATCGCTGAAGAGCCCTCACCAAGTTATGATGTCAAGACTAGGAGACGTTGTAGTTGCGTGATTGCACTCTAACGGTTTAAAATATAACATTATGTAGAATACATTATTTTAATAGGTGTCTATAAGAACTCATGATATTGCAGGACAGGGGTGGCTTGGTGGTTGAGTGAAGTGGTCCCCCGATATTGCCTATCGACCGAGCGATATTATCGCTGAAGAGCCCTCACCAAGTTCTGATGTCAAGACTACGAGACGTTGTAGTTGCGTGATTGCACTCTAACGGTTTAAAATATACATTATGTAGAATACATTATTTTAATAGGTGTCTATAAGAAACTCATGATATTGCAGGACAGGGGTAGCTTGGCGGTTGAGTGAAGTGGTCCCCCGATATTGCCTATCGACCGAGTGATATTATCGCTGAAGAGCCCTCACCAAGTTCTGATGTCAAGACTAGGAGACGTTGTAGTTGCGTGATTGCACTCTAACGGTTTAAAGTACACATTATGGTAGAATACATGTAATAGGTATCTATAAGAACTCATGATATTGCAGGACAGGGGTGGCTTGGTGGTTGAGTGAAGTGGTCCCCCGATATTGCCTATCGACCGAGCGATATTATCGCTGAAGAGCCCTCACCAAGTTCTGATGTCAAGACTACGAGGACGTTGTAGTTGCGTGATTGCACTCTAACGGTTTAAAATATACATTATGTAGAATACATTATTTTAATAGGTGTCTATAAGAACTCATGATATTGCAGGACAGGGTGGCTTGGCGGTTGAGTGAAGTGGTCCCCGATATTGCCTATCGACCGAGTGATATTATCGCTGAAGAGCCCTCACCAAGTTCTGATGTCAAGACTAGGAGACGTTGTAGTTGCGTGATTGCACTCTAACGGCTTTTAAAAGTCTACACAATTAATGGTAGACATTACAATATTGTAATAGGTATCTTATAAGAAACTTCATGATATTGGCAGGACAGGGGTAGCTGGCGGTGGCTTGGTGTTGAGTTGAAAGTGGTTTCCCCGATTACTTGGCCTATCGGACCGGAGCCGATATTTATCGCTGAAGAGCCCTCACCAAGTTCTGATGTCAA
>NW_025784325.1:0-25402 GCF_021130785.1 Homalodisca vitripennis
CACGAAAGTAAGACCAGTTAAATCTACCTTAGATGTAAGGTTCATATAGCGAAATTTAGACAAACACAAGTGATCTGACTGTGAAGGAATAATTAAACATACATAATTGCTAGTTGTCGCGGTGGCGTGTCTGCGCCCATTGGCTAGTTTCTGAATCACTAACCATTAAAATACAATTATCTTGTGTCATTAAACGACAATATAGCTAATGATAAATATTGTTGAGGATATTTAACATACTCATTTTGAAAATAGCCAAATTGTATAATACTTGATATATTCGTGAAATTCGGGAACAATTAGAGTATTAAATTATTTCATATATAACAGTGATAGACGGTTATTTTTTAGCATTTTTACATATTTTGTATGTAGGTGTAAGGTCTTTAGTATGTTTTGGGTTTAGTTATTAAAATTAAGGTTGTGACATTATCTAATGAGCAAGGGTTGTGCTGTGATCGAGGAAATTAATAATAGGTTAGATTGTGGTCCAGTACAATACCCTCAAATGGAATCAACACATATTTTTATTATTATGACGAACATCTCATTAAATTGATTTAAATTTTTCTATTAAACAATTTGATTGGTCCAACCGATATACTAAGCATAAAATTTTAATACCTTAATACTTTGAAGACATATTTGACATATTAAATGTAACTCATTATCAATTTATTTTTAAGAAATTTAATTCATTATAACATTTACTAATAAAAATTTTTGTAGTGTTGCACATCTAGTTATGAGTAGTCATGGACTAATGTGAGAAACTTTCTTTTAAATAGAGCAAAAGAACATTTACATGAATCTTCCTTAGCAATTTTATTCGAAATTGTGAACATTATAAATATATATGGATATATAGCGTGAAAAATGGTGATTTATAATGAACCCTAAAAAATATACTAAGTATCTTAAAATTAACTTACATTTTTATTCCAGCTTCAACACTTATTATCGCCATAGGAGGATATTTTCTTCCTGCAACACGATACACCAATACTAGCACACTTCCCGAACACTCGCTTTTTTTTTTTTCGACTTCCCGGTCCTTCGGACTTCTATCCTCTCCTCCTTGGTTCTTTTGCAGTTATTTCTGAATGATGTTTATTCCTTCCCTAGCCAGCCTCATACCACGCCTACTGCCAAATATTCTCCATCATAATTGGTGAGTACCAATTTTTCAATATACAGCATGGCTGCCCCTTACATCGTCTGAGCACGGTTTTTTTTCTATATATAAAGCATCTTCCGCTGCTTAAGCCATAGCATTTCCATGTTTGTTCACCAATCGGTGTCTTGGGGCGCGGATGTGCGTATTCCACTCTATACATCCGGAGGATGTTTGTTCTCGAATTGTAATACAATGAGACTTCCTTTTCCAGCAACTACTCTGTACATTGATTCTATGAATTTTATTTTACTAATAGATAGTTTAACGATAATTTCTTACATTCTCGGCCTGGCTTAATGACGATATTCTACCTACGAAACGGTACTTAATTGTACATTAATTAAGGGTTATAATCCAATGGGTAGTCACGTTTCATGTACGGTAGGCTTCAGTGTGAAATTGTCATTATTCTGATGTTTGTTAATGTGGATTGGAAGTAAGGTCTAATAAAAAGAAAGTATGTTAATATAGAAGACCACCAGGCCTAATAAAATGTACCAAAAATGAGTTTTCCGTGTTGTTTTTTACTATGTTTTTGTTGACCGTAGTGATTTAAGCTGGAAGAGGTGTTGTTTCTTGTAGATTGTGAACGAAGCAGGTGAATGCGCAGGTACCCCCTCGGAGAGTAGGTTAGTGTATGTTTTGTGATTGAGAATGCTGTGTAGACATCTTTGTCTATCTTCTCCTTGTTGTCCTGCCAAGTCATGTATATATTGGTGTTCTGGTCGCAATGGTCCACAACACAATTCGAATGAAATCTCCCGACGAACGTTGAGCGATTTTTTCTTCTGTTTTTCTATCATGGTTGTTGTCTTTGGATTTAATGGAAGTGTTTTCTTGCTACCATGTGTTTGACGTATGAGGGTTTGTAATGTGGGAAAGGGTTGTTCCTTGTATAGGTTTGGGAAGTTCTTGAGGTTTTTAGATGGCAGAAATTGGTAAAGAGGGAGTGGTTCGTGTTTTTACTGGTAAATATTTGCTATGGTGTTTAGAAAGCGAACTTTTAGTGTAGTGGTAGGAGTAGTGCTCTGAGGCATTGGAGTAAAGTACGCTCCTGTGAAGATTTGGTACTAGAGGCTTAATGGGTTCTCCCATATGTTGTGGTGGTTGATGTGCTTGGCAAAGGTGGTCGAAAGAGACATGGCAAGTGCTAGTTGAGTAGTAAGTAGGAAGTGCTGTGAAGACTTCATCTGTCCTCGTGGGTGGTCCGTGTGGAATCCGTTTTAGAGTGCTGTAAGACCTGGGTGTCTTTGTAGATATGGTGTCATAATGTAGACTGGGTGGTCCTCAGGTTTGTCCCGGTAATGAGCTTTTCTGGTGTGTCGAGTAATTCTAAAACTTATATAATATATCTACAGGGTTACATAACAGCATATTATAGGTTTAATATTATTATAATTAAGTACATATATTGTATGCCTAAGGGTTTTTAAAATTTACAGAAATCATTTAATGACCTCTTCGATGGGTGTGTCCAGTATTTTCCCAAGCCTCTATGCAATAATGATTTATTTTACTAAGCATCTTAATCTCCTAGTGTTCTTAAATAAGGTTTTCGATTATTATGTTAAATTTATTATAATTTACAAAACGATACTAGGAGGACGACCCCCCCCCGACATTTTTATGTATTATGCTGAGTGAATCTACTGTAATGGTCCATATTACTTTTTGTGCTTCAGTGCTGTCCATCAGTCCATTATTATGATCATAATATATGTTGCCAAATGAAGGCTGTATAGTTTGTTTATGAGCAATATTGCCGTGCTAATACATGCTATTTAGATATATGTTACTTTCCTTCAATGGTATATTAGATATGTAATATTTAAACATGTCATTTAAGTCATTTACATGTCATATATTGAAGTATTTGTTTTTCATAGGATTATATAATATAGAACATCTATGTCTCTTTCTTTGAGATGCATCTCAGGAAAATTGAGTCCTTGTAGGGTATATTATGTTTACATTGTTATCTACTAACTTAAATAAATATGAATATTATGTAGTACACTTTATCATATTTTATATTCCCTTATTACTAGGCTATATATATACACATTGGCGACCCAGACCGCTGGTACAAGGCAATGCCCCCTTAGTCATAGTCACAACACAGTCGGTGTAGTATAGCGTGGGAAGTTAGTTGAGTTAGCAGAAAACTTATCTGCCTGGGACACATACCAGAGTCACGGTCAAGTCTACTAGCCAGTCTAAGTACGGTTACCGTGGGTTACAGGCTCTGCTCGTGTCGTGTCGTGTGTGCTGTGTTAGTGTCCTGTGTATTGGGATTATCTATAACCAATATCCTATCGGGAACGTGTAAACCTATCATTTAATCACTAAATTACACTAAAATTCACATTAAAATATAAAGTCAGGCGTTTTAATTTTCTAAATCTTTTATGTCTTTATTCTCTATCGTTTTCCGACACAACAACGAGATTTTAATATACATTTTTATTTCTGTTTAGACTTACTTCAGTGACTCTCAAGGTTATATAACGTTATAATGAATCATTCAAACCGTAATCAAGTTAACCGGTCTCTCAATTCCTGAGTATAATACCTATTCTTTAAAGCGATTCTTGCGTGACTATGTAGTAGCTTTTTACCCTCATATATTATGAAATTATTGCGAAGATACTTTTCACTCTCTTCAAATTTTACTACAAGACAGTGAGTGCACAGTGATGTTCAAGTCCCTTCATATTTGTTTTATATTCTCTTATAGAATAATTTCATTCTAGCAACATGTATTGGTTGTTCTGTTTAACCTTCCCCTGTGGTAAATTTCTACTGCATATGTCACTTCGTTAATTTTTTTCTTGACAACGAAAGGACCTCTAAATGGTGTTTGAAAATTTACTATATTTTTTTGTGTGGTCTTTCGGGAAATGGACCAAGACTTCATCGCCGGGGTTTAAATCCAAATGAGTTTTGTCACGGTCAAAGTAATTTTCTTTTGCGCTTCCTGGGCTTTTTTCATGATTTTCGGCATATCTTTGCGTATTTGCCTCTAAAATTTCTATATTTTCCAACACAATTTTTTCGGGATTAACCTGTAAATATATACAATCAGATGGTAAGTTAGCTTCGTAACCACCAAACATGAGGTAGTGCGGTGTGTAGCCTGTTGAAATGTTTACAGACGTGTTGTAGGCAAATGTAACTATTTGTACATATTTTGACCAAGTTTGGGGTTTTTTCCACAACGTAAATGAGAATATTGCCTTTATTAGTGTGTGGTTGGTATTTTTCAACTGCACCTTGTACTTGTGACATATAAGCAGCGCCTGGCCTTTGTTCAATCCCGAGTGCATTTAGTAACTGTGAAATTACAGAATTCATAAAGTGTGTTCCTCTGTCATGATTAAACTATAATTCTAGGAAATCCAAATGTGCAGAATAGATTTAATAATTTTTGCGCTATCGTGTTCGCATCTGCATTTCTACAAGGGGTTGCAAATGCCATTCTAGTGCAGGCATCGGTTGCAACTAGGATATATTTGTAACCATTACTTTGTGTAATATTATTTGTCCAAAGTGAACTTACATCAGTTTTATATAGTGAAATTTAGATAGTAACATTGCCTTTTATATCTAAATACTTAGTATTTAAGAAAAATGTACAGGTAAAACTACATTAACAGTGACACTAAGCGTGTGTTTCTTTTTAAACTGAAAAATATTGATAATATTTTAGTACATTTAGAGCTGACATTGATACATTATTTTAAAACCACAGTCCCAGTGAATTTTCATCTATCATAGTTCTACTTCAAAGGGTTATCTTATGTTTTAAGACATTTTCTTAGGTAGATGAGTACTACGTAACCTAGTCGTTGAAATCTGGAAACGGCATAAAAAATAACGGTTATTCCTGCCATTAAAAGAAATTACTCTCATTAGAATGTGCTCACTATAGATGTAAACAAATTGAAAAATAATAAAAGTTTACACAGAACAGTTAGTTACATTAGTAATGCTCTCTCAATTAATATTTCACAACTTTAGTAATCAAGATGGGATTTTTTGCGACTTTAAAGACTAGTGGAGCGTAGCCCAGAGGAGTATTTGAAATAAGAGATATGTATATATTCATCGCAGGGACCGTAATTATGTCCATGTAAAATTTCAGTACAATCGGTTAAGTTCGCGTGAAACAAAACAAACAAAGGCACAGCCCAAAAACACCCAGTGTAATTTTATTATTAATATAAAAGTGACTGTTACCTCTTTATTACTGTGTATGTCTTATATTTGGCTTGAATTAATTAGTAAAGCAGCTGTGTTATTACTTAGGTAAAGAATTGACGATATTTTTATTTACGAGTAATTTTTATATTTAGTCATTAAAAACACGCATTCACTTTGCGTTGCAGACCTTAAGTGGTTTAAAGTGTACTGAGTTCTAATTTAGATGTATATCTAAAGAAACGAACTCACGTAAATTATTTATTGCAGAGTATAAAATCGGTACATTGATTTCCAAGAGTTTATGTTACAACATAAAAGCCATTTGATTTATGACAGAGCCTTTACAGCAAAATGTTCCTTTTCGTTTGGGATTTATATGTGGTGTTTCAATTAGTCGCTTAAAATGGAAGCTATAAAAGTAAGTACAATATCAAAGAAAAAGTTAATAATAAATGCTCGGTATTTACTTATAATAATGAATGCGGTACTATCAATAATTATTTTGAAGGGAAACAGGATTTTTCCGGACATTTGCCATCGTTTAGTGAAACAACGTAATTTTATTTTTGAAGCTGTTTTGTAATGTGATAAAGTGTCCACCCGTGTAGGGGTTGTCATGGAATATTTTTAATACTTCTTGTGTTTGTTTTTTGGGGTATATCCAATAAGTTTTCTAATTTCTTGTCCCGTTGAAAGTTTTGAAATATAACAATCCATCTATGTCTTAGTAATGTCTTGAAGCCCGTCAGATTTTTTTATTTACCGCCTCAGGTGATTGTCATCGCAAGGCGTATTTGTTTCAAATAACTGTCTTGAGCTTGTAGTAGGAGTAGATTTGTCTGTATTAAAGTATTGACAGTTAAACACACGTTCGTAAATTCTTCATCCAAAGGTTGTTCTAAAGGATTTCTGCTTAAGGCGTCTGCTAACACGTTTGTAAGCGCCACGTTTATGTTTTACTACAATGTCGTAGTCTGTTAATGACAGTGCTAATCTGTTTAATCTAGTGGAAGTGTGCTTAAAAGTTTTATAAAACTGTAATGCGGCACAGTCCGTATAAACTGTTGTTTGTCTACCAAGCGTGAATTCCTCTGAAAGTAGTTCACAGCATAGGTTAGCGCTAGCATTTCACGTTCAGCATTGCTGTAACGCATTTGGGCATTTGAATATTTTTTTGACATGTAATAAAATTGGGTACATTCTATTATTTTCTTCATCTAACTGTACTAACGCTGCTCCCGCATCCAATCAAAATTGCTATCTACATAAATGTGTGCTTCCCTGTTGTCCTTCCAATGTGATAGTAATGGTGGGTTTGTCAAAATTTGTTTGATTTTTATAAAAGCCCTGTTCACATAGATCCGTCCATTTAAAATGCCATGTTTTTATTTGAATCTTTTATTATCTCAGTAAGGGGTTGTGCTATTTTTGGCATAATTTTGGATGAATCTGCGGAAGAATCCTGAGCATCCTAAAATTTGTCTCACTTGCCTTAACACAAGTTGGTCTTTTAAATTCGGTGATAGCTTCTACTGACTGTTTGTTGGGGTAAAATGCCTTCCCCTGATACCTCGTGTTCTAAAATGTTTACACTTTTGTAGAGAAATTTACACTTTTTTGTATTTAGTTTTCAAATTAGCTTTTTCTAGTTCTTCTAATATAGTTTCTAGATTTCGTAAGTCATTTTCAAATGAGTCACCATAACAAATTAGGTCATCCACGTAACAGATGACTTTATTATAAAAGGTGAAGGTTTAAATATCGCATTCAAGGCTTTACTAAATAATGTGGTTGAAGTTGAAAGTCCCATCGGCAGTCGGCAAAACTGTAGAAGTCTATCGGGTGTTTTTATGGCTAGGATATGCCTATCTTCTTTCCTAACCTCCATTTAATAAAATGCATTTTTAAGGTCTAATTTTGTAAATGTGTGCGCTTTGTTCAAAGAGCTTTAAAACCAGGTTTACTGAAGGAATGGGGTGGGCATCTGTTTTCAACTGTGCATTAACCTTCCTGAGATCCGCTACCATCCTGTCGCTTCCATCTTTATTTTTCACTAAAAAATACTGGGCTTGCATATTCTGTGTAATCCTGACATCCCCTAATATTTATTGCTTGTACTAAATCGTCCAATAATTTTGTTAATTTTTTCCCTTTCTGTTTTACTCCTGCCTATACGGTGGTGAGTTTAACAGGTTTCGTATTCGGTTTTAATTCGAGTTTAACAGGAGGTATGTTTGCAGGAGTTTAAATCGATTACCTTTGTTGTAAATATGTGTCTGTATTTTTGTAAAACGTCAAGGACTTTTTTGTGTTCTTGGAGGGTTAAATGTGGTGAGATATCAAATACTATGCCGTCCTTATCTGTCCAATATTGTTTTTCCTGTGTCACTTGTAGTGGGATGGTGTTCCAGGTGTAGGCTGTGCTTCAAGAGTTGTGTAATGTATATGTCCTATGGTAGTATGTGCGGGAATCCTTTTTGGGAAATTTGATGCATTATAAATATTTACAATTGTAACTGTCCCATCTTCCCCTTCTGAAAAGATATGCATGACATTTCTTTTTTATTCTTAGATTCCTATCTGTTTCGATGGCTGTTCGAGACTCTATACCTTTTAAGGAGCTAATCCTAATGTGCTGATGCGGTGCTATTTTAAATTATGTCTAATTATGTCTTGTGTGGCTGTTACCTCTGTTACTTGCTGTACTTCTAATTCCTGTGAGTTTTTAAAATTCTTGATATCTAACTGCCCACTGTTTCATTCATAGGTATTATGTGTTCAATCTGATATTTGGTAATTTTTATTGTTTTATTTTTATAGTTTAACTCCACGCAGTTCTGAAATAGGAATATGTTTCCTACCAATATTGGGCTGTTTAGATCAGGTGTCACATAAAACGTGTCTTCAAGTATTACTTTGCCAATTTTTATGGCGATTTTTGTCGAACCCAAAACCTGTTAATGGGTATATCGTTAGCCGATATCAACGAGGGTATGTTGCTAGTATTTAATTTTGATTCACAAACTAGGTCTGGCTCTAATAATGTTTATGTTACATCCTGTATCTATAATGCAGGGTACTGGATGTCGAGGGTTTTTGTGGTCAAGGCTAAGTCTATTGTTAGGACAGGTATCTTCTTCGTGGTTTTATTTTCGCAATGAAATATGAGTTCATAAATATCCTCTAATAATAATGTTTTATTTTTCCTCGGTCTGTGTATCCTGTCTTGCGTTATTTCTTGCAAGTTAGTACAATCTATCATATTCTGTTTCTTCTGTTGCTCTATGTGATTTAAAATCTGTATAGTGTCTATCTCAATGGTTTTCTTCCAATCCAGTATGTGTGTTTACCTCCCCCATACTACGAGTACAATCTGGGTCCTGTTTTACTTGCGCTACCCCCTTTAATTACGCTAGGTTTTTATCTGTCGTGTGAAATTTTCTGAGACTACAAGGTTTTCTTGTAAAACTGGGCTTATTTAAATTTGTTGTCCCCGTGGGGTTTTGGTTCTCTTAGAGTTGGGGTCGGATTGAACACAGATTGAAGTTTTATGGTGTGGATAGGCTTTTGCATAATGGGTTGTTCAATTTCTTGCATCGTCTTTAAGGGTGGGAATGTTTGATTATAATCTATGGCTTTTAAATATCACTTCTGAACTGGTCTTTCCAGGGGTTGATAGTGATAGTACTTTTTTGGTTAGTTGGAGTAAATGTCATAGACTTTATACATTTGTAAGTTGTGTCGATTCCTTTGGTTAAGATCTATAGTGTTATTTGTTTTCGCTTTTTAGTAAGGGGGAAGTTCGGTAAGGGTTAATATGACCTCCCCCTATTTCCCGTTTTTTTGTTGATTCTGTTTATAATAATTAGACTTGTAACATGATTCGATATTGTGGTTTGTTCGCTTGCAGTACCTGCAGAACAGCTCTTGTGTATTGTTGGTTTTAGGTGCCAAGCGGTTACTTTGGGGTTGAGAAGTTAATGAACGTTGCTTGAACCAACATTGTTCAGTGTTATGGTTGTCTTTACGGCAAATAGTGCAATACCTATTTTGTCTAGCAGGTTGTATTTGGGAATGGTTTTGTCTTCTCCTATCACTGAAGGTAACGTGTTTAATCATAGGTGGCCTTTGGGTTTGTTTGGGGTAGTTTGGGCTTTCCATATGTCTATTCTGGTGAGGACTAGGTGTTCTATCATATCTTGGCTTATATTTTGAGTTTTCATACGGGGATGGAGACCTTTCTGTACCTGTGTCTATGATTTGAAATTTGGTTTGTAGTTTAGGGTAGCTACTAAATTGGTTAGGGTGTTTAACTTCCTGTTTGTAGTTTATGGATGATGTTTTGTTCATATAAGGGTGTACTATAGGGTCTGTTTGCTGCAACCCTATTGTACCTTTCTTTGTTTTTCATTTGTGTTAGAACTAGCTGTTCTGTAATTTTTAAATTAGTCTCTAGATCACTTAGGGTGTCGTTTTTTTCAAGGCCTATAACTCGTTCAAAGATTTCTGGTTTTAGGTCCCTGTATGATAAAATGTAAATAATTTGCTTGTCCTGTATTGTAGGGTCATATCTTCGGCATGTTGTTAATATATCTAAAAAATAGGTTAGTGTTGGCTCGTTCTCTCCCTGTATTTTGTGTTCTAAAATCATTTGTAGACTCTGGTTTGTGCTAATGGAGTGAAAGCCCTCTATGAAACTTTTAGCAAGTTGATCCCCATTGTATGGCTTCCCCTTGTTTGTTTTTTGCTTGTAGTGTTTGAAACCAAGTTAGTGCTGTGCCTGATAAATGCGCTGGGAATAAAATTAACTTTAGTGTTATCTGTCCAATCTGTTTGAAGTTGCTGCCACTAGGAATTTGTCTAAAAAATCTTGTGGATTTTCGCTCTGGAGACCTGTGGTAAGTCCCAGCTGATATTTAACGGTATGTTTTCCTCCCCCCATGGGTTTGCTGTGTTTAGTTCTGTCAGGTAGTGTGAGTGGCTCGGTAATGTTTTTGCTAAGGTTGGGGGTGCTTGTGTCTTGATGTCCGCCTCAGGGTTATGTACTATGTCCGTATAAATTAGTTCTCTGCGCTAGAAAATCCTCGATTGTAGCTAGATCCTTATAGTTTTCCGTGTCCTCTTCACTAAGGTGAGTCTTTCGTGTAGTTAAATTAATTAAAGATGGTTTTAATATTAGGGTGACTTGCGCTTATACGTGTTAAGTTCTTAAGTGCCGCTAGGAATAGGTCTGAGGTCCGCTACAGTGTCTGTGTCTCTAGATTGTATTCCATTTTTATTTAATATTTTTACTATGTCACTTTTGGAAGTCCTGTATGTGTCCTAATGGTATGGTCTAATCTTCATGTAGTATGGTTTCCATTTAATTATACATGTCCATTGACGTACCCTAGTTAGTTTAACTTGGCGTTACCTCTAATTGCGGGTTTGAAAATATTTTTGAGTTATTGGAAATTTAATTTATCTTTTAGGTAAATGAGTGGTTTGTCACTGAAGTAGGCTATTTTAGTTAAATACTTTCTTATAAATATTATTTAGTTCTAATTTATACCTAGCCTATGAAACTATGTGCTTGCCCATGTGAGGAATTTGAATGCCAATCGAGTTTTTAGGCGCCTCCACCATGTAAGGTCTTTGTAAGTTTGGTTTATTAAGATTAAGGTTGTGACATATTATGAGCAAGGGTTGCTGTGAGAGGATTTAATAATGGGTTAGATTGGCAGTACAATACCCTCAAATAAACCAACACATATTTTATTTTGTGACAACATCTCATTAAATTGATTAAAGTTTTTATTAACAATTGATTGGGTCAACCGATATATTCAGCACAAATTTTAATACCTTAATACTTTGAAGACATATTTAATATTAAAATACTCATTACAATTTATTTTAAATTTAATTCATTATAACATTTACTAGTAATTTTGTAGTGTTTTGCAATAATTATGAGTTCATGGACTAACGTGAGAAACTTTCTTTTAAATAGCTAAACATTTTACATGAATTTACATTTTCGAAATTGTGAACATTTAAATAGATATGGAATTGAAAATGATTAATGAACCCTAAAATATACTAAGTTCTTAAAATTACTTACATTTTACTCCACTTCACACTTATTACGCCTAGAGATATTTTTCCGCACACGAACACCAACACTAGCACTCCCGAACCTCGCTTTTTCGACTTCCCGTCCTCGACTTCTTCATCTCCTCCTTGTTCTTCAGTTTTGATGTTATTCTCCCGCCAGCTCATGACGACGCCTCTGTCAAATCTCTCTATCATAATTGGTGAGTAACCAATTTTTCATATCAGCATGGCTGCCCCTTACATCGACGCACGGTTTTTTTTTTATATATCAGCATTTCCGCTGCTTAAGCAAGCATTTCCTGTTTGTTTACCATCGGTGTCTGGGCGGATGTGCGTATCCACTTACATCCGGAGGATGTTTGTCTCGAATTGTAATACAAGACTTCCTTTCCAGCAAATATCTGTACATTGATTCTATGAATTTTATTTTACTAATAATTACGTATTTCTTACAATGGTAATATATTGCTCTTTTAAGGTACACAGACCAGAATCAAATCCTTTAAAAAATAATACGACATTTAACTAAGGTCATAAAACTGTATGACAAGGCGAGTAACAGTAAGAAAATGCTCCAGAGCTTCCTGTATCACCTAACCCCTGGTGAGGCATTTAATGAAAAGGTCGCTGAGTTTGGGAACTCTCTCCGGAAGGGTAAAGCTATTTCCCAGGGCTTTGAAAAAAACTATCTTATATAACTTTTTTACAAAAGCTTCACAAACTTGTTTTAATTAAAGCCTTCTCATCCAATTTTGTTGTTTCACGACATGCAACAATATTAAAGTTTTGTGTAGAAAATATTGTTGAACAGAGTTAATATAGCTGAATAAGAGAAAACAGATGCATTTTATAGTTATGTAAACAAATAAAGCACCAGAAACACTACATAAAAATGTGCTGGTATCCCATACCACTAATCTGTCAATAACTCCTTTGTAATTTAAAGTGCTTCGGATGGCTGGACGGACTCCCAGACGTATGACTCACACATCTAATGTTTGCTATATTTTTCCAAGTAACAAATAGTCTAATAGCCTCGGAGAAACCGAAGTGGGTATTCTCCAAACTAACAAAGACGGGCTACTGTATACCCGAGAATTCTGGCGTTGTGAGGTGACAAACTTATTCAAAAAGCGGACCATGCACGGTGGAAAGCAGATTTAATCAGTAGCGATGTTCATGACTAACGAGCATACTGTTGCGGTCATCATGGTTTCAGGCACAGGGATGTCACAAGGACGATGTTGTTTTGGTCCTCAGAAAAGACAAAACAACATCGTCAACAATGGATTGTGATGCAATACATCATAGCAGACATGGTTTTCAAAATCAAAACATCCAAACTGTGACAAAAATAATTATTCTTTGTTTAAAGGTTATTTTTGACGATGGAAGGATTGTGAAGGAAACAGGATTTTTCCGGACATTTGCCATCGTTTAGTGAAACAAGAAAACAGTAAACACTACGTTTCGAGATCTGCAATCTGATCTCTTCTTCAGGTAAAGAACTAACCTAATACATAATTACAAACTAAGTTAAAATAAACAAATCTTACTAAAGCGTTGTGGCACGCCTAAGGTCAGGAATCACAACCTACATGTTGTTGTCAACTTCACTAACACTAAAGAACATGCACTTAATACAAAACTATACAAAACACTAATCATTAAAACTAAACTACGAAATACAGGTCACAATGCGTCTTCACTCGTCTACTGACCACCTACGACTGACCAGAGGGACTAGCCAATGGCAATCGTGACGGCTGGCTAAAACAAGATGGCGGAAATACAAGGGAAGGTGGAACAGGAATGGGCCCCTTTCGTTATTATTGGTTCATGCGAGATGAACTTCTTAAAACCATATTGTGACTCCGCATTGGTTTATTACAAATATCCGATCCGTTTGATACCTTTGGTTTTCTCTTTAGTTCATTTTTTTAGAATTGGCAACCAAAGCGGCCTAATCTCTCGACTGATGGTTGACTGATTGGTTGGTCTGCCAATTTAATGTATGTTGCCTCAATTAATTTCCTTTTGAAGAAATGTGGTTCCCGATGTATTATGTGGGCTTCATCCCAATTCATATGATGGTCTTCGGACCAACAATGGTGTGCAATTTTTGACTTTTCTGTGAAACCCTTTCTCGTGTTTTCTTTGTGTTTCTTTTATCCTTACGTTTAGTGGTCTTTTTGTCTCGCCTATGTATTCCCCTATTGCAGCTACATTTTATACTGTAAACACAGTTTTTGAAATCCTGTGTGCCATTTTTTGGTTTTGTTTTTACGAGACTTTGTCTAAGAGTGTTGTGTGTTTTAAACGCGGTTCTAATGTTGTACTTTCTACCTACTCTTCTAATTTTCTCCGATAATCCCGGCACATAAGGGATTGACATAAACGCAAATTTATCACAATTCTGTTTTTCTGACTCAGGAATGATTCTTCTGGTTCGTTTGCACTTATTAATTACTAATTGAGGGTATCCATTGCTTCTGAGATCCGATTCAATTTTCTTAAATTCTTCTTTTAGTCCATCTTTATCTGAGCACCAAGCTCTTTGCTCTATCAAACAACGAGTAGGCTACCTCCTTCTTTGACAGATTTTTTGATGGTTGGATTGATAATTTAAATATTTTCCTGTGTGTGTTATCTTTCGAAAAACAGTTGTCTTAAGGACATCCCTATCTCTTAATACACACACATCCAAAAAGGGAAGCTTGTTTTGGACTTTTCCACTTCCATTGTGAGGCGGATGGAAGGAGAAATACTATTAATGTGATTCAAAAAATTATTTAATTCAATGTCTCCATGAGAAAAAATAACAAAGGTATCATCCACATACCTCCACCAAATCTTCGGTTTGAACTGAGCTGAAGCCAAAGCTTTTTCGCTCGAATTCCTCCATAAAGATATTGGCGAAAATAGGAGACAGTGGAGAACCCATTGCCATCCCCCTCATCTTGACGGTAAATTTTACCCTCTAACTCAAAAATAATTGCATTGAGTGCATAGTTCTAACAGTTTCCATAATTACTGGCACGGGAAGTTTAGTTCTATCCTTTAATGTTTGGTCTTCTTTGAGACGTGATTTAATAATTCCGAGAGTTTCTGGAACTGGTACATTTGTAAATAGACTTTCGACATCAAAACTTACCAGTTTGTCAGTTTCAGTCAACTTTAGGGATTTTGACTTCTCTACGAAATCCCTGGAATTTTTGATGAAAGAGTCAGTTTTTCCTACCAATGGCGTTAAGATGTCCAAGAGGACTTTAGACAATTCCCTGCAAGGTGAATCACGAGAAACTAATGATGGGCCGAAGAGGGATGGTAGGTTTGTGGATTTTGGGAAGGCCATACATATGGGGGATTTTTTGAGTGGTGAGGAGTTAATTTAGATCTAAATTTATCTGAAAAAATTCTTTATGTTTTCTTAAGGTGTTTGCTACTTTGCGTTCAAATGAATCAGTTGGGTCTTTATTTAAAACTGTATATTTGCCAGTATTTAAAGTTTCCGCAATCTTTTCTTTATACGCTACTGAGTCAAGTACCACAGTAGCGTTGCCTTTGTCGGCAGGTAAGATTTTGACCGTGTCGTCTTTCCCAAGGATCGACCTGGCCTTTTTCTCCTCTATTGTCAAATTGGGTTTTGTGGGAGGAATTTTTCTGAGTAAAAGACTGGCCTCACAACGAAAACCGGTCACCCTGTTCCTCAGGTAACTGTGAAACAGCCGACTCGATTCCAGTTACGAAATCCAGTGCCTTTACCGATTTTTGTGCCACAGAAAAGTTTAAACCCTTGGATAAGACTGATATTTCCGCTTCATTCAGGATTTTTGAAGAGAGGTTGATTACATTTTTATTATTTGCATCCGTATTTACGTTGCCATCCTTTGGCAAATCACATTTTTTAGGCCTAATTTTTTCCAGTTTGGAGATTTTCTTCAAAAACCTCTCTTCAAAAATCCTGAATGAAGCGGAAATATCAGTCTTATCCAAGGGTTTTAAACTTTTCTGTGGCACAAAAATCGGTAAAGGCACTGGATTTCGTAACTGGAATCGAGTCGGGGCTGTTTCACAGTTACCTGAGGAACAGGGTGACCGGTTTCGTTGTGAGGCCAGTCTTTTACCTCAGAAAAATTCCTCCCACAAAACCCAATTTGACAATAGAGGAGAAAAAGGCCAGGTCGATCCTTGGGAAAGACGACACGGTCAAAATCTTACCTGCCGACAAAGGCAACGCTACTGTGGTACTTGACTCAGTAGCGTATAAAGAAAAGATTGCGGAAAACTTTAAATACTGGCAAATATACAGTTTTAAATAAAGACCCAACTGATTCATTTGAACGCAAAGTAGCAAACACCTTAAGAAAACATAAAGAATTTTTTTCAGATAAATTTAGATCTAAATTAACTCCTCACCACTCAAAAATCCCCCATATGTATGGCCTTCCCAAAATCCACAAACCTACCATCCCTCTTCGGCCCATCATTAGTTCTCGTGATTCACCTTGCAGGGAATTGTCTAAAGTCCTCTTGGACATCTTTAACGCCATTGGTAGGAAAAACTGACTCTTTCATCAAAAATTCCAGGGATTTCGTAGAGAAGTCAAAATCCCTAAAGTTGACTGAAACTGACAAACTGGTAAGTTTTGATGTCGAAAGTCTATTTACAAATGTACCAGTTCCAGAAACTCTCGGAATTATTAAATCACGTCTCAAAGAAGACCAAACATTAAAGGATAGAACTAAACTTCCCGTGCCAGTAATTATGGAACTGTTAGAACTATGCACTCAATGCAATTATTTTGAGTTAGAGGGTAAAATTTACCGTCAAGATGAGGGGATGGCAATGGGTTCTCCACTGTCTCCTATTTTCGCCAATATCTTTATGGAGGAATTCGAGCGAAAAGCTTTGGCTTCAGCTCAGTTCAAACCGAAGATTTGGTGGAGGTATGTGGATGATACCTTTGTTATTTTTTCTCATGGAGACATTGAATTAAATAATTTTTTGAATCACATTAATAGTATTTCTCCTTCCATCCGCCTCACAATGGAAGTGGAAGTCCAAAACAAGCTTCCCTTTTTGGATGTTGTGTGTATTAAGAGATAGGGATGTCCTTAAGACAACTGTTTTTCGAAAGATAACACACACAGGAAAATATTTAAATTATCAATCCAACCATCAAAAATCTGTCAAAGAAGGAGTAGCCTACTCGTTGTTTGATAGAGCAAAGAGCTTGTGCTCAGATAAAGATGGACTAAAAGAAGAATTTAAGAAAATTGAATCGGATCTCAGAAGCAATGGATACCCTCAACTTAGTAATTAATAAGTGCAAACGAACCAGAAGAATCATTCCTGAGTCAGAAAAACAGAATTGTGATAAATTTGCGTTTATGTCAATCCCTTATGTGCCGGGATTATCGGAGAAAATTAGAAGAGTAGGTAGAAAGTACCAACATTAGAACCGCGTTTAAAACACACAACACTCTTAGACAAAGTCTCGTAAAAACAAAACCAAAAAATGGCACACAGGATTTCAAAAACTGTGTTTACAGTATAAAATGTAGCTGCAATAGGGAATACATAGGCGAGACAAAAAGACCACTAAACGTAAGGATAAAAGAACACAAAGAAAACACGAGAAAGGGTTTCACAGAAAAGTCAAAAATTGCACACCATTGTTGGTCCGAAGACCATCATATGAATTGGGATGAAGCCCACATAATACATCGGGAACCACATTTCTTCAAAAGGAAATTAATTGAGGCAACATACATTAAATTGGCAGACCAACCAATCAGTCAACCATCAGTCGAGATTAGGCCGCTTTGGTTGCCAATTCTAAAAAATGAACTAAAGAGAAAACCAAAGGTATCAAACGGATCGGATATTTGTAATAAACCCAATGCGGAGTCACAATATGGTTTTAAGAAGTTCAATCTCGCATGAACCAATAATAACGAAAGGGCCCATTCCTGTTCCCCTTCCCTTGTATTTCCGCCATCTTGTTTTAGCCAGCCGTCACGATTGCCATTGGCTAGTCCCTCTGGTCAGTCGTAGGTGGTCAGTAGACGAGTGAAGACGCATTGTGACCTGTATTTCGTAGTTTAGTTTTAATGATTAGTGTTTTGTATAGTTTTGTATTAAGTGCATGTCTTTTAGTGTTAGTGAAGTTGACAACAACATGTAGGTTGTGATTCCTTGACTTAGGCGTGCCACAACGCTTTAGTAAGATTTGTTTATTTTAACTTAGTTTGTAATTATGTATTAGGTTAGTTCTTTACCTGAAAGAAGAGATCAGATTGCAGATCTCGAAACGTAGTGTTACTGTTTTCTTGTTTCACTAAACGATGGCAAATGTCCGGAAAAATCCTGTTTCCTTCACAATCCTTCCATCGTCAAAAATAACCTTTAAACAAAGAATAATTATTTTGTCACAGTTTGGATGTTTTGATTTTGAAAACCATGTCTGCTATGATGTATTGCATCACAATCCATTGTTGACGATGTTGTTTTGTCTTTTCTGAGGACAAAACAACATCGTCCTTGTGACATCCCTGTGCCTGAAACCATGATGACCGCAACAGTATGCTCGTTAGTCATGAACATCGCTACTGATTAAATCTGCTTTCCACCGTGCATGGTCGCTTTTTGAATAAGTTTGTCACCTCACAACGCAGAATTCTCGGTATACAGTAGCCCGTCTTTGTTAGTTTGGAGAATACCCACTTCGGTTCTCCGAGGCTATTAGACTATTTGTTACTTGGAAAAATATAGCAAACATAGATGTGTGAGTCATACGTCTGGGAGTCCGTCCAGCCATCCGAAGCACTTAAATTACAAAGGAGTTATTGACAGATTAGTGGTATGGATACCAGCACATTTTTATGTAGTGTTTCTGGTGCTTTATTTGTTTACATAACTATAAAATGCATCTGTTTCTCTTATTCAGCTATATTAACTCCTGTTCAACAATATTTTCTACACAAAACTTTAATATTGTTGCATGTCGTGAAACAACAAAATTGGAGAGGAAGGCTTTAATTAAAACAGTTTGTGAAGCTTTTGTAAAAAGTTATATAAGATAGTTTTTCAAAGCCCTGGGAAATAGCTTTACCCTTCCGGAGAGTCCCAACTCAGCGACCTTTTCATTAAATGCCTCACCAGGGGTTAGGTGATACAGGAAGCTCTGGAGCATTTTCTTACTGTTACTCGCCTTGTCATACAGTTTTATGACCTTAGTTAAATGTCGTATTATTTTTAAAGGATTTGATTCTGGTCTGTGTACCTTAAAAGAGCAATATATTACCATTGTAAGAAATACGTAATTATTAGTAAAATAAAAATTCATAGAATCAATGTACAGATAGTTGCTGGAAAGGAAGTCTTGTATTACAATTTCGAGACAAACATCCTCCGGATGTAAGTGGATACGCACATCCGCCCAGACACCGATGGTAAACAAACAGGAAATGCTTGCTTAAGCAGCGGAAATGCTGATATATAAAAAAACCGTGCGACGATGTAAGGGGCAGCCATGCTGATATGAAAAATTGGTACTCACCAATTATGATAGAGAGATTTGGACAGAGGCGTCGTCATGAGCTGGCGGGAGAATAACATCAAAACTGAAGAAACAAGGAGGAGATGAAGAAGTCGAGGACGGGAAGTCGAAAAGCGAGGTTTCCGGAGTGCTAGTGTTGGTGTTCGTGTGCGGAAAAATATCTCTAGGCGTAATAAGTGTGAAGTGGAGTAAAATGTAAGTAATTTTAAGAACTTAGTATATTTTAGGGTTCATTAATCATTTTCAATTCCATATCTATTTAAATGTTCACAATTTCGAAAATGTAAATTCATGTAAATGTTTAGCTATTTAAAAGAAAGTTTCTCACGTTAGTCCATGAACTCATAATTATTGCAACACTCACAAAATTACTAGTAAATGATTATAAGTTGAATTAAAATTTAAAATAAATTGTAATGAGTATTTTAATATTAAATAATGTCATTCAAAAGTATTAAGGTTATTACAAATTTGTGCTGAAATATATCAGGTTGACCCAATTTCAAATTGTTAATAAAAACTTTAAATCAATTTAATGACGCATGTTGTTCACAAAACTAAAATATGTGTTGGTTTATTTGAAGGGGTATTCGTACTGCCAATCTAACCCATTATTTAAATCCTCATCACGAGCAACCCTTGCTCATTAATATGTCACAACCTTAATCTTAACATAAACCAAACTTACAAAGACACTTACATGGTGGAGGCGCTAACAACTCGATTGGCATTACCAATTCCTCACATGGGCAAGCTACATAGTTTCATAGGCTAGGTATAAATTAGAACTAAATAATATTTATACGAAAGTAATTTAACTAAAATTAGCCTACTTCAGTGGACCAAAACCACTCATTTACCTAAAAGATAAATTAAATCTTCCAATAACTCAAAAATATTTTTCAACACCCGCAATTAGAGTAACGCCAAGTAAACTAAATAGGTACGTCAATGGACATGTATAATTAAATGGAAACCATACTACATGACGATTTAATACCCATTAGACACATACAGGACTTCCAAAAGTGACCATAGTAAAAATATTTAAATAAAAATGGGAATTACAATCTAGAGACTCAGACACTGTAGGCGGACCTCAGACCTATCCCTAGCGCGCACTTAAGAAACATTAACACGTATAAGCGCAAGTCCACCAGGCTAATATTAAAACCATTCTTTTTTTTTCAATAAATTTAACTACACGAAAGACCTCTACCTTAGTGAAGAGGACACGGAAAACTATAAGGATATAGCTACAATCGAGGATTTTTCTAGCGCAGAGAACAAATTTATACGACATAGTAACATAACCCTGAGGCTGGACATCAAGACACAAGCCACCCCCAACCTTAGCAAAACATTACGACGCCACTCACACTACCTGACAGAACTAACACAGCAACAATGGGGGAAAACATACCGTTAATATCAGGCTTGTGGGAATACACAGGTCTCCAGAGCGGCAATCCACAAGAATTTTTAGGACAAAAATTCCTGAGTCGGCGCACAACGCAACTTTCACAACAGATGGACAAGATAACACTAAAGTTTAATTTATTCCCAGCGCATTTATTCAGGCACAGCACTAACTTGGTTCAAACACTACAAGCAAAAACAACAAGGGGGAAGCACATACAATGGGATCAAACTTGCTATAAAAAGTTTCATAGAGGCTTTCAACTCCATTTAGCACAAACCCAGAGTCTACAAATGATTTATAGAAACACAAAAATACCAGGGAGAGAACGAGACAACACTAAACCTATTTTTTAGGATATATTAACACATAGCCGAAGATTATGACCCTACAATACAGGACAAGCAAAATTTACATTTTATCATACAGGGACTAAAACCAGAAATCTTTCTTGAACGAGTTATAGGCACCTGAACAAAACGACACCCTAAGTGATCTAGGAGACTAATTTAAAAATTACAGAAACAGCTAGTTCTAACAACAAATGAAAAACAAAGAAAGGTTACAATAGGGTTGCAGCAAAACAGACCCTATAGTACACCTTATATGAACAAAACATCATCCATTAAAACTACAAAACAGAAGTTAACACCCTAACCAATTTTAGTAGCTACCCTAACTACAAACCAAATTTCAAAATCATAGCCACAGGTACGGAAAGGGTCTCCATCCCCGTATGAAAAACTCAAAATATAAGCCCAAGATTATGATAGAACACCTAGTCCTCACCAGAATTAAGGACATATGGGAAAGCCCAAACCTACCCCACAAACAAACCCAACAGGCCACCTATGATTAAACACGTTACCTTCAGTGATAGGAGAAAGCACAAAAACCATTCCCAAATACAACCTGCTAGACAAAATAGGTATTGCACTATTTGCCGTAAAGACAAACGCATAACACTGAACAATGTTGGTTTCAAGCAACGTTCATTAACTTCATCAAACCCCAAAGTAACCGCTTGGCACCTAAAACCAACCAATTACACAAACGAGCTGTTCTGCAGGTACTGCAACGCGACACAAAACCACAATATCGAATCATGTTACAACAAGATCTAATTATTATAAACAGAATCAACCAAAAAAACGGGAAATAGGGGGATGGTCATATTAACCCTTACGACACCTTCCCCCTTACTAACAAGCCGAAAAACATAATAACACTTTAGATCTTAACCAAAGGAAATCGTCAAACTTTACAAATGTATAAAGTCTATGACATTTACTCCAACTAACCAAAAAGTTACTATCACTATCAACCCCTGGAATGACCAGTTCAGAAGTGATATTTAAAGCCATAGATTATTTCAAACATTCCCACCCTTAAAGACGATGCGAAGAAATTGAAACAACCCATTATGCAAAAGCCTATCCACACCCATAAAACTTCAATTCTGTGATTCAAATCCGACCCCAACTCTAAGAGAACCAAAACCCACGGGGACAACAAATTTAAATAAAGCCCAGTTTTACAAGAAACCTTTGTAGTCTCAGAAAATTTCACACGACAGATTAAAACCAAGCGTATTAAAGGGGGTTAGCGCAGAGTAAAACAGGACCCAGATTGTACTCGTAGTTTGGGGGAGGTAAACACACATACTGGATTGGAAGAAACCTTTGAGATAGACTCACTACTATACAGATTTTAAATGCACTTAGAGCAACAGAAGAAAAAGAATATGATAGATATGTACTAACTTGCAAGAAATAACGCAAGACAGCGGATACACAGACCGAGGAAAAAATAAAACATTTATATTAGAGGATATATATAAACTCATATTTCAATTGCGAAAATAAAACCACGAAGAAGATACCTGTCCTAACAATAGACTTAGCCTTGACCACAAACCCTCGAACATCCAGTACCACTGCATTATAGATACAGGATGTAACATAAACATTATTAGAGCAGACCTAGTTTGTGAATCAAAATTAAATAATAGCAACATACCCTCGTTGATATCGGCCTAACGGTATACCCATTAACCAGTTTGGGGTTCGACAAAAATCGCCATAAAAATTGGCAAAGTAATACTTGAAGACACGTTTTATGTGACACCTGATCTAAACAGCCCAATATTGGTAGGAAACATATTTCCTATTTCAGAAACTGCGTGGAGTTAAACTATAAAATAAAAACAAATAAAAATTACCAAATATCAGATTGAACACATAATACCTATGAATGAACAGTTGGCAGTTAGATATCAAGAATTTTAAAAACTCACAGGGAATTAGAAGTACAGCAAGTAACAGAGGTAACAGCCACACAAGGCATAATTATAGCACAGCATCAGCACATTAGGATTAGCTCCTTAAATGGTTATAGAGGTCTCGAAAACAGCCATCGAAAACAGATAGGAATCTAAGAATATAAAAAGAAATGTCATGCATATCTTTCAGGAAGGGCGAAGTGATGGGACAGTTACAATTGTTTAAATATTTTATAATGCATCAAATTTCCCCAAAAAGGATTCCCGCAAATACTTCCATAGTGACATATAAATTACACAACTCTTGAAGCACAGCCTACCCTGGAACACCATCCCACTACAAGTGACACAGAAAAAAACAATATTGACAGATAAGGGACGGCATAGTATTTTATATCTCACCACCCCCCCATTTTTAAACCCTCCCGAAGAACACAAAAAAGTCCTTGACGTTTTACAAAAAACAATACAGACACATATTATACAACAAAGGTAATCGATTTAAAACTCCTGGCAAAACATACCTCCTGTTAAACTCGAATTAAAACCGAATACGAAACCTGTAAACTCACCACCGTATAGTGGCAGAGTAAAAACAGGAAAGGGGAAAATTTACAAATTATTGGACGATTTTGTACAAGCAAAAATATTAGGGGAATGTCGGGGGCCAGGATTACACAGAATATGCAAGCCCAGTATATTTTAGTGGAAAATAAAGATGGATAGCGACTGGATGGTAGCGGATATCAGGAAGGTTAATGCACAGTTGAAAACAGATGCCCACCCCATTCCTTCAGTAAACCTGGTTTTAAGCTCTTTGAACAAAGCGCATCACATTTACAAAATTAGACCTTAAAAATGCATTTTATTAAATGGAGGTTTTAGGAAATGAAGCTTGGCATAATCCTTAGCATTATAAACACCCTATAGGACTTCTACAGTTTTGCCGACTGCCGATGGGACTTTCAACTTCAACCACATTAATTTAGTAAAGCCTTGAATGCCGTTATTAAACCTTCACCTTTATAATAAAGTCATCTGGTACGTGGATGACCTAATTTGTTATGGTGACTCATTTGAAAATGACTTACGAAATCTAGAGAAACTATATTAAGAAGAACTAGGAAAAAGCTAATTTGAAACTAAATACACAAAAGTGTAAATTTCTCTACAAAAGTGTAAATTTTTTAGAACACGAGGTATCAGGGGAAGGCTATTTTACCCCAAAAAACAGTCAGTAGGAAAGCTATCACCGAATTTAAAAGACCAACTTGTGTAAGGCAAGTGAGGACAAATTTTAGGATGCTCAGGATTCTTCCGCAGATTCATCCAAAAAATTATGCCAAAATAGCACAACCCCTTACTGAGATAATAAAAGATTCAAATAAAAACATGGCATTTTAATAATGGACGGATCTATGTGAACAGGATTTTATTAAAGAATCAAACAAATTTTGGACAAACCCACCATTTACTATCACATTGGAAGGACAACAGGGAAGCACACATTTATGTAGATAGCAATTTGATTGGATGCGGAGCAGCGTTAGTACAGTTTAGATTAGAAAATAATAGAATGTACCCAATTTGATTACATGTCAAAAAAATATTCAAATGCCCAAATGCGTTACAGCAATGCTGAACGTGAAATGCTAGCGCGTAACCTATGCTTGGGACTACTTCAGAGTAATTCACGCTTGGTATAGACAAACCATCAGTTTATAGGGACTGTGCCGCATTACAGTTTTATAAAACTTTTAAGCACACTTCCACTAGATTAAAAACAGATTAGGCAATGTCATTAACAATGACTGCACGACATTGTAGTTAATACATAATAACGTGGGCGCTACAAACGTGTTAGCAGGGACGCCTTAAGCACGGAAATCTTTTAGAACAACCTTTGGATGAGAGAATTTACGAACGGATGTGTTTAACTGTCCAATTTACTTTTAATACAGGACAAATCTACTCATACTACAAGCTCAAGACAGTTATTTGAAACAAATACGCCTTGCGCATGACATTCACCTGAGGCAGGTAAATAAAAAAATCTGACGGGGCTTCAAGACATTACTAAGAAATAGATGGATTGTTATATTTCAAAACTTTCAACGTGACAAGGAAATTAGAAACTTATTGGATATACCCCAAGAACAAACACAAGATGTATTAAAAATATTCCATGACAACCCCTACACGGGTGGGGGACACTTATCACATATACAAAACAGCTTCCAAAAATAAAATTACGTTGTTTCACTAAACGATGGCAAATGTCCGGAGAAAACTCCTGTTTCCTTCAAAATAATTATTGATAGTACCGCATTCATTATTATAAGTAAATACCGAGCATTTATTATTAACTTTTTCTTTGATATTGTACTTACTTTTTATAGCTTCCATGTTTAAGCGGACTCTAATTGAAAACTCCCCAAATATTAAATCCCAAACGAAAAGGAACATTTGCTGTAAAGGCTCTGTAATAAATCGAATGGCTTTTTATGTTGTATCATAAACTCTTGGAAATCAATTGTACCGATTTTATACTCTTGCAATAAATAATTTACGTGAGTTTCGTTTCTTTAGATAGTACATCTAAATTAGAACTCAGTACACTTTAAACACTTAAGGTCTGCAACGCAAAGTGAATGCGTGTT
>NW_025784326.1:0-27028 GCF_021130785.1 Homalodisca vitripennis
CATAAACCCAAGAACTAAAACAAATCCTTTTAATAATAATTCTTTTATCCTGATATTGAAAAAACTTGTTAATTTATATCTTTTAGATCCTAATTGTAATGAGAAATCGAAGTGGAATCGCAGAATAAGTGTTAAGTATTAAATAAAATATATAAAAAGACAAGGATTAAAGTATGTATTGTTTACTAATTTGTGAGTTTTAAATTCAACAGAATTGAACTGTTTCTTGTGTTAAAAGAAAGTCAATTTGTAATTGTACTTAAGAAAAAATTTATATGGTTTAATTTATTGTAGTGATAAAAGGTATTTTCTCTGCTATTTTAACTTTAATCCTTAGTATGAAATTTGTTAATGTTAGTACACCCAAAACCTCATAAGTATATGTATGTAGCCTTTAGTTATGTATTAATTAATGTTAAAAAAATCACATACAGACAAACAAAAAAGTATATTCGTATTTTATTTTTGAAATTTGATTTGTAATTAAAGTATTCTTTGAAATTTACTTTCAAGTTAGTAGGAAGAATACAAAAGTATCACTTATCAAATATTAGTATGATTACGTAGGTATAACGAAAGAAATTACAAAAAGGGTCATTGCAACAATCCCAATGTTGCGGTAATCACTCCAAGTGTTTCAAATTATATAACTTTGTTTCCAAGGTATCCAAAAAATCACACACAAAAAAAACTATGGTTGAAGTTATGTTAGCAAGGAAAAGTAACGGTAATGAAGCTGCAGCCCCGTGACTGCCACCCGTTCGATAGTGTGTTGCTGCTGCTAAGTGTAGTTATTATCTTAAGTTTGCCACAATCCGACATAAGGCTATAACTAATGTGTAAAACTCTAACTCTCCAATATTCCTTAGTCTGAGCCGTTAAACATTGATTTAGCTTATTAAAGCATTAAGAAATAACTAATTATGAACCAACTAACCATGTGCGGTTAATATTCATTACTGAAATTCATAATCGAACTTGTTTTGTAAATAAAAGTCATTTGTGCTATGAGAGATAGGTTCTTATTAAATATTAGGAGTATTAAGTACATTTATTTCCGGATATAATTTCTAGAGTTTTACCAAAAACTCTTTTACTGAATAGATAAAGATAATTTATGACGGTGTGCTTAGGTTAAACATTTAATACTGTTACTTGTTTTACAACGTTTCAATACTGATTACAGAATAAGATAAAAAAAAAAACAAAAAAAAAATTAAAAAAAAACAAAATCAAAATAAAAAAAAACAAAAAAAAACATTTCCCTAACCTTCGTGTGGCTCGCTTGATTATAAATATTTAAAGTTACATATTATTTTTTAGATGTTCTATATAATGTGTGTGGTAATGCAAGATTACATGTAGACATATAAACAACTATGACCTTATGGCCCAAATAAAATATTGTTAACTAAACAGACCAAGATTGAATGTATTGGTGTTATCAACTAATAGGAAATACAGTGGGTGCTACGGTGAACGTGTATAGACAGTTGTGAGACTAATGTGGAATCGCGACGGCCCGAAGATGTTGGGTCGACAAAAATCCGTGTGCTCTCGGAACAAGATGCCTCCTCACATCAATTTTAAATGAATAGAGTTCTCGCCTGAAGCTTTTAGCTCTGTGCATCAGCTTCAACGTTTGGTAATTCTTTGCAAGGACTTTACTTTATTATATTATTTACGAAACATTTTTTCACCTTTTGACCTTGTTAAAGCGAATAAGTTGAGATCCTTTCATTCTAACTTCCTTGAAATACCGAAAACTCCATGATGTTAGTGAAAATAACGTGGGCCTAAATCTATCTCATACCATAATACATGTACTTTCAGGACATATATCTTAACTGCTTCGGTTTTTATATGTTTTTGTAATCATGCATTGTTTGTAACGTAAATACATTTTATCTCTTACGTAGGAACTTGGTAGGTCATTAAATGTAATAAAATTATGTAATCTGCCTATTAACTAGCTTTATTTTTTGATTTCGCATCTGCGTAATATAGGAATTTTTTTTTAAATTCGTTAAGTATAATGGTGTTTTACACTTCTTAATATTGCTTTTAATAAATTACAATTTTTCACCCGTTATCACTACCAAATAAAAATGATAAGTGTGTTTGGTGGTAAAAGACTACTTGGAAATATAAATGCGAGTTTCTAATTCGAGTGAATGTTTGTGCGAGGGGGGGGTGTGGTGTAGGTGCGGGTGTAATGGGACATGCTTTGGGACACTTGGGTGTTAGAAGTGTGGTTGGATTTTTAGGCTTTCAGGTGTTTTTGATTGGGGTGTTGGTAGGGGGGGTTTGAGCTGATGACGATGGTGCGAGATATGTTGAGGGAGTAGGGATGCGTGGTTTATTGAGGGGGAGGGGTCGTGGAGGTGGTATGATTTCCCCCCTGTTAGCGTTTATTCTATCTTTTGAGGTTGCTTTCCTTTTCTTATTGCATTTTCTATGTGGCCTTGAGTGGTATTTGAAATGCATATAAATCATATTACTGCTGTTAAGTATTTTATACTACATTTAGCTATACTAATGATATTTATTAAGTTAATGGGTTTAAAAGTGAATATTGCGATTCTTAAGTATGAAAGAGGCAAGAAATGTCTAAAGTCAATATTAGGTTTCTTGCAGAAATAACAATTGTTTACTACTTTTCTTCCATTGCTTATTTTTCTAGAAAAGTAGAAAACGAAGGTGCAAGATAAAAGTATTATATTTGTTTATATTCGGGATTTATATTTCGGTTTTATCAATGCATAGGACAGCTTTATATTAGTATTTCAGGTAGTTATTACTAAATAAGTTTGTTAAAAATAAAAAAAGTTTTGGAAGTTATTAAATAAATAGTGATATTACACTACAACTATCTTGAATGGAATTGGAAAATCAATGTAATATTTTTTAATATATATTATTTGAAGTAAAAATTGCTTAAGTATTTTGTACGACCAGTTGTGGTATGGTCAACTACTAGTTAAATCATAACAGTTCTTGTTTTTAGGATTCTTTTTTAGAATCTGACGTGGTTGTTCTTTTTGTCAAAAAAAAGATATGTAGTTAAGATCTAGAAAAACATATGTTTGTAAAATCAAAATATAATTGCATGAGACATTAGATATGGCGACGTTATGTTTACAACTACAAACAAATCTGTAGCATGAATCAACTCACCAAAAAGTGTCTTGACTAAAATATTAAGTTTGAGATTCAATTTCCTTGGATTATTTTATTAAAAAAGAAACACTTTCACTGTTGTTTTTGTTAATTACCGTCCATATTCCGCTTTCCCCGTGAATTATAGGTCTCTAAGAAGATACTTAAACATACAGAATAGAGGGTGTACCTTTTTGGCAATCGGTTCTCTTAAAACATGTTTGGCATAGTTTGAACCTCTTGAGAATCACAGCAGTATGTATTTTTATCTAAAATAAGCTCAACACTCTTTCGTTTTAATAGTATGTCAAACCACAACAATCCGAATATTTAAATGTAGGAAAAGGGGGTTCAGGTAAACTATTTATATACGGTCCAGGTCTTGTTGACGGGTGAGGCATGAATTATTTCATCAGATTATAAACCACTGAAATAAAGATTGGAAAAGACTCGGTGGTTTAGAATTAAAAAAATAAACCAAATTTAATAGTTACTCTAGTGGAATGGGAAAATGTATTCTGTAAAATCGTGGTTAATATGATCTTAGATTTTAAATGGGCCTGAAACAACATAGCAATGATTGCCCGCACCAACTATGCTGTTTGGTGCACAGACGGGGTAGGGCGCACGGTTTACTCAATTGAGACAGTTCTCAATTTTTTTCTTTCGGTTGTTTGTAAAAGCAGGTGGCTTTTTTGGTTGAGTTTCGAGTAGTAAACCTGTTTAAAAAACCTATCCTAACACAATCGTTGTTTGCTTACACTTGTCTAAGGAAGGTGAGTTTGCCCTCTTATGACATTTAGATCCACACACCAACGATACCTAACTGCCTGATTCCAGGTGGTGTCAGATAGAGAAACGTGTAATCCCAGCCACGAGATCTGGTGTTAGAAAGACGGACATCCAGGATTCCCCGTTTCGAAGGATTGTTCTCAGACGAAAGTGAGCCCATTATAAAACTTTTTCATAATCGTGCAATCCTAGCCTGGAGAGTAATTATTGCACTCTTTAACAGGCCTAATTGAATATTTTTCAATCAAAATGGTTTTTTGGCTTAGCCTGTCCCCCCATTAACGCCTAGATTGTATGGGAACCTGAGGTTCTATTATTGCCATGAGTAACATGAAATCTGAATTTTGAGCTTACAACATGTTTATTATATATCCATGGTTAATAAATACCTAGATACAGTTATTTTTATTCCTTTAGGGGTAGAATTTAAGCGTTGATGAACATTCTGCGCGCCTATGATAGTTTCTCTACATTAAATAAGGATTTCAACGTTTATTCCTAGTTTATAAATATTTCCAAGTCAAACTATCCATAAGCTTGCCTGTAAACAGGATACATTTACAAAGTAACAGCGCTAATCTAATGATATTCCTTCAAGATTCTTACCTACTTTGGTATATGATGAAATTAAAAAACTAAATAATAAAAATATTATTACACTGAGACTCGCCATTGTCGGATTCATTGAGTTGGGTTCGTCCATATATTTTCTATACATATTTATAAAAATTAATGTTAGAAATTGGTTCAATTTATTGCCTACCTTTAGAGGCTGATGACCAATAAATTTGGTCTACGGTTTTGGTGGAATTTCAATTTCACCCATTGAGATTATTTTAAACAACGTATGACCACAATTTTCAAACTTGGTGGAAAGGAGCCCAGTAAGATTAGCAAAAAATAATAACTAAGGGACTGTCAAGAGACTATCAATATGAATATCCATACTCCCTGCAGGAGCTACTATGATTTAGTACATCAGTTGTAACCAGAAAATTAAATAATTGTTAAGTAATTGTGAACTCGTTTATACATATCACATTTAAAATCTAAAAGTTATAAGACCCTCTGCAATGATCTTACAGCAACTATTTTCTATGTTTTTAATAATTTTATATGTAGTAATTTTTGACGTCATTACTCTACATGATGTTTGTGTCAGTAAATAAATGTAAAAAACGCACAAACTAAATACATCTAAATTATTAAAAATAAAATTAATCCAACTTTAAAATTTGTGTCAGAAATACAGGATAGATTGGTGATAAATGGTCAAAAAAAAGTTGTGACAACGCGAAAATGGTAATAATTTTCTAGGAACACTTTCCAGATGCAAAAAATGTGGTGTGGTCTTTATACCTAGGTTATGAAAAGTCGTACTTTGTTGCCTGCATTTATTAGAATTCTTCGTGTTGTTACAATGGATAATCTGTTCAATCTAACACAGTTTTTCAGATTCCACATGCAATGTTCAAGTAAGACACAACTGCAGATACCTAATGCATTTTTATAGATATTGTTTAAATATTGATTTTTTACCAATTTTATTATTTGAAAAGTTGACCAAAAGACATGTTTTTGGTTTCTTGTGTAATTTGTAAATAATCTAAGTTTGAATTTTTGGTGGTTGTTTGTAATTGCCTTGAACCTTTGCTGTCTGAGTAAGAAGTGGACTAACTGATATTTTCAATGAACTCAATCTTAGGTAGGCAAAAAACACGACAGCTAAATTTACTGGATTACTGGTGAGTAAATTTAAGCCGAATCTTCTTTAGTTGCCTAAGAATTTATTGAAGCCAGTTTTATTTTAGGCGTGAGCTAAGCGTATTATGGAATTAAAGTATTTTGCTTTCTTGAACTTATTCATGTTGGAATTCTCGGTATTTAGTCTTTATGTTTCACCTAACTATCAGTAAGTTCTATCCTTCATTTTTTGTGTAAATTTTAGGAGATTAGTATTATTAATTAATATCTATAGCTGGGCTTTGTTCTGCAATGTACCTGGCATTTTTGATATACCCATATGTAAGTATGATGCTACTCTCACAAACACAGTATTATTTTTTGGGATGTCCAGCTTTAGAATTGGAGGGTTTTTGTTTACTTTGAACTAAATTGCTAACCCTCTAAGTCCCATGGGTTTCCCTGATCTGATTTCATCACGAGATCACATTGGTAACCCTGACTTATTTTTGTTTTGGGAAGTAGTGTTAGTATGCGTCCGAGTCGGCATACTTTGACCAGTAAGCCAGAATTGTTGGTTTTTTGACTAGTGTATATAATATTTTATAATTACTGGTCAAACAGTAGGCTAGAGTCCAGCCTTTCCTATGTTTTAATAGTCCTCTTAAATGGTTTTAATTACAGATATTTTAGTATAATTTTATGGTTGCAAACTTGTCCTTACTGTCTCTTCTTGTTTTTTCCCTTTGATCTTACAAAGGAAATTGAAAGTATTTTTTCCCCTCAAGTTTGTTTTTTCTTATAAAAGCATGTGCGTTCATAAATATTATATGTTTTGTTTCGATATTTCTTACATTCGTATGACATTTGTCTGTTCACTTTTAATAGTGCGTTATTTAATTACACTGCTGCACACAATTATTGTTATGGTTGTTTATTTATTTCCATTTTTACATTTAAGATCCATATAATTAACTTATAACAACCCTAAACAAGAATTTCTACAAACAAAACATGTGAAAGGCTGAGGCTGAAAAATGATATTAACATAATAGCCGACACTATGGCAAGGCTTGATATATAACAAGAATAAATATAAATGTTTTAAAACTGTAACAATACCAAAATGAAAACCCGCGACAAATAAATAAACTATAACAATAGGAACAACAACATTCCTAGTTGTATTATAGTTATAGTTATTCAATCATTATTATGTGCCTGTTATATTAGTATTAACACGCATGTTTCAACTTATATGAATGAACATATTTTTGAACATGATACCGGTAGTATTGCAAGTTTTAATGTACTCGATTCTGTGCGCCTCAAGTTGGCATGATTAAATCTATGTTAACACTTACTTAATTTTACTACTCTTTGTGAACCACAAATTAAGACTTTATTTATTTAGGTTGTAATAGTTGTTCTCAACTTTAATCTATGTTTTAAATGGGGATGTATGTTCGTTGGACAATTAGCTACGTCATGATTTACAATGCATTTATCACGCTAACATGTCAAGCATAGACTATATCTTCAAGTTGTGTTTTTGTGTTTAAGGAGTTTGGGGATAGAAAACTATGTTGTTAAAAAATCAGTAAAACATGTAGGTTATGCGGATGTGATACTATTTGCTGTATGGGGTATTATTAAACAGTTTTCTCATAATAGTTATAAAATGCAATTTTATGTTATTACCAAGTATACTTATTAGGATATATTAAAACTGTTTAAATGTTAATATGTCATTATTGTTTTCCATTCCCACCATAACACTATTGCACAGTAGCTAATGCATAAACATTTCGCAGATCAAAAAAGTAAGTATCATTAATGTTTCATAGTTAGGGTGTATCCTTAGGTATTTAAGGTTTTATACAGAGTAAATATATTTAAATCAGTAAATTGGATAATAAAATCTTGTTTTAAGGCATGCATGTTTTTGCAACTGTTTTATATTAAATCCAAGCCTTTACATCTCATTTGAAATACGATAAAAAATGAATATCCATATAGTTTCAATTCTTAAGATGCTTTCAATCAATAAATCTGAAGTGAACTCCAGATAGATCTTATTTAGGAAAAAAAATGTTTGTATGTGAGCAGCTTTTTCACGTAATCGGCTTCCTTTATCTGAATAATAGTGCATCTGTAAAGACAAGTCACAATATTTTAACTAAAAGGTATTTTAAAATATAATGTACTTTCTAAATTATATTCACTTGTTGCTATTTGGTTTGGGTTTCAGTGACTGATAAAGTTTTCTATAATAACATTTAAAATATAAATGTACCTTAAATAATCTATAAATTAAAAATGTTATCAACCGAAGCACAATGAATAAATTATCAAATTATTCAATTAGCCTGTTGTTGGTTACCACATAGAAATGTTATCCTTAATATTCAATCCAGGATAAATATTTGCAGATGGCATTTCTTTATATGGTATTTCGTGACGGCATCCGAATGAATGTAATGGAGTGTTAAAAACATCGTATCCTCCTCGTTTTAGTATTAAGTTTGAAATATATACTTTAAAGAACGTCTATTATTCTAAATTATATTTTTCATCATGTCAATTTTTATGTCGTCATAAACTGAACGAGAGGTAGTTAGTTGTATACATAGGTTGGTAGATAGTAGATGTTAGCTGTAGCTCATACGATCTCTGTCTATATTTTTATTTCCCTTATTTTTTTATTCTCAAAAACATTCGTAATACTGTTATTTTTATCCTAAAATTTACAAATTGTTATGGATTTAAAATTGGCATATGAATACATGTGAGGAAACTAATGTAAAATCTGATTTTAGGCTGTATACATTTTTCATCAAACCCTTCCGTTACTTTTTGGATGAGTCTGCTTTAAGACCAAGAGCCCGATACAAGAAGAAGTATTTTTTGAAAAAATGTGTATAGCAATTGTTATAATGGCATGTTTTTATTATTCGAATTATATAAACTGTAAATGAAAGTTAGATTAAATTCATATGGTCGCACACATATTTTTTAATTCCTGCAATAATTTTCTACAACTTTAGAATGTTAACATTTCCTTTACACTTTTAAAATAAAGCTGAAATTTAACTTTATAAAGAAAACTAATACGGACGTGTTTGAAATTGAGTGGCAGTAGTATATACTTAAATCATTAATCTGCAATAATTTGGCAGCTTGAATATTATGCTAGTAACCTTAATGTGTATCACAACGTTCTAGTTTTTTTAATAACCACATGTTTGAAATTGATATTGAAATTACGAATAATGTATGTATCAAATATAGTACTAAAGCAAAAGTTATAATAATACCTTATTAGTTGTTTTAAAAGAATTTGAAAAAGGTATAACATCATCATTGTATCTATACGAGTAGCTATGATCAATGATATACGTGTATCTAAACTTTTAAAGTATTAATTAATATTTGTAAATCGTATACCTATAATCACTTGGATATGAATAATTGATTCTTCAAAGTTGAAAAAGTGTTTATTTTGTGGCATAGTAAAATTTTGGGTCCAGAACCCAACCATCATCTTTATAATCACTTTGTTCATCGTGCATTTCATGACCTTTGTTCGTCATGCATTTATATACTACTTCCGACTCTTGTTATTTTAGTTGTTAACACCTCTCACGGATTTCAGGACGATGCAAAGATTTGGACATACAAAGGGATGAAATTGGCATCAGGCTCTTCTATAAAAAATATCAGTAATATAATAATAATATTGGAGGCCTATCCTGGATGAAAAGTAAAAAAGTTACTAAACAGTATAACGTTTCACAAACATATCTCCTCATTCCCCTATTGTGACAAAGACTCATAAAACAGCACAAAGACAAGTGATCCAGAGGAAAAGTGATTACGGACATGTGTAGCGCGCACGCCACACTACTATTTTAATATAGTAATTTTTAGATGGTATTTTAGTAATTACACAGTGTGTAAATTAACTGGACTAACCCAAGTCCCTTTAACCGCGTGATGTGAGGTGACTGGCCGTGCTGAGGAAATGCAAGGGTCAGCACTCGTCAGCACGAGTCGGCAGTCGAGTTGAGGGCTCGGAGGTAGGGCGGAGGGATTGGCAATGTAGAGTGTGTGAAGTAAGTCTATTTTGGTGGAGTGAGATGCGAACACACCGGTACACATATAGTAGTTTGGGTGCGCCTACGAGTGTTTTAGTGCATTTTGAATATAGATTGGACTCAAACAAAGGAGAAACGTGAGTAATTATTTCAAGACCCTTCTCAACCACTATTCTAAATTTCCCTACGGGCTAGGGTGGTGGCAGCAAAACGCTATCCCTTTTATTAACCATGAGCCTCTCTGGCTAATATCGGAGGGCTTACAGTGGTGACCAGTGGTGGGATACGATAATTAAACCAGCAAATTATTTCAAAAATGATTTCAAAACTTTAAAAGAACTCTAAAAAGAAATAAAGAAGTGTACCACGTGGTTGAGAAAAATTATTAGAACATTTCAGTTTTTACACTCCATTATCCAAATAACTACTATTCTAAATTCATTTACAAATTAATTGCAATGTTATATTTCTAAATTTCGAGTAAATTCAACTTATATGAACGAAGATGGACTTGGATTAGTTCTGTGTGCTTATTACACCATGTGCAACGCCATTACACTATGAAGCGGAAGTTGGACGCCATCATCATACGTCATCATAGAACATAGAAGGGAACAAGGAGGGCATACGTCACCGGACATCCAGTGATCCAGACCGGAACTACCAACTGCCGACCACTGTCTACGCAGATGTTGTCATCTCCGTCAACGCAGTCACGATCATCCACAGCCTTCGAGATGGCAGCCCTGTCACTATTTGGTGAGCAGTGGGAACTTTGTTAAATTAAAATTAAATTAAATCATTGGCGAAACCTAAGATTAGACTACGTATTATTAGTAAATAGTTTGGTTAAATAATATGGTTTCAAAATGCTTTGGAAATAAATGGTGAATGCAGCATTGAGGCCAGGGCTTTAAGCATTAAACTTCTTTATTGACAAACAGATTCAGAATTATTTAAATAAGAGAAATTAAAAGGATAACATCCTAGTATTTTATTTTGCCAAAGCCTCCATGTCAGGTCGTCACCTCCAGGGCATTCAGTCCATCATGTTTTCAGCGTAAATATAAGCAGAATAACGTGTTGATTAAAATCATTTGCTTGGAAATAGGGATATGCCAATGATTCTATATTAGCTTACTGTTCAATTTGATTGATAATTCATTAATATCTGTATACAAAAAGAAAACCCGTAGAAATTTTAATATAAGTGTAAAAGAGTATAATAGCAATAATTGTTGGAAGTAACTTGTTGCTGACTTATAAAAAGGGTAAATTTCGAATTATACTGAAAACAAAGTGATATCAGTCAATGTGATTAACTATTAGAGTATATAAGTAATAGCACATAGTATATCATATAACAAATACGATTATTTAAATATTATTGCAGCTGTATTGAGTCACATTACAGTATTGATATACTTGTATATCGAGGCATTGTTAGACTATTGATCCATTGATAACTCAATACTACCGATTAGTGATTGGTATTCATTTGGAAATCGAAAAACTTTATTGTTTGATTGATCCATTATCGAAAATTGAAAAAAAAAAAAGGGGAAAAGTTATTTTACTGAAAATAGGGAAACTAGTTATTCACATTGTTGCTGTCAAATGTCTTTTAGGGATTTCATTTAGAGCGTTTTAAGTTTAACTATTGAATATCACTGATAACCTAGAGAATTGTATAGCTACTGTATTCCAAAGAGGAAAACCAAATTTTTTTTAATTATTAACGATGGGCACTGTACACCTAGAAGGGAAGACCCGTTGAGGGTCCAAGGACGCCTTTGATGCCATATCGAATAAAGTGAGGTCGCTTCAAGTAACACTAGATGAAACGTTAGCCAACGCTTCTACCTCCGCGGTGAACAAAACTGAAACATCTCCGTACCCGATGGACATGACCCTTGCAGACAGCAAGCCGTCATTTGAGCTTGTCTCAAGTATAGCCCATTACGATGGAGAGAAAGCAGATCTAGTCGCCCCCTTCTTTGACAACATCGAAGGAATTGGAGAGCTCAGCAATTGGAGTGAAGCTCAAAAACTTCAAGTTTTAAAACTTAAACTAACAGGCAGTGCTCTACAGTTTGCAAAGTCAGACGAAAAATGTAAAAACTCAACAACTTTAGAAGAAATAAAAGCTGCTTTTTATGGAAAGATTCGGCGATAGCCTACCAGATCATTACTACTTCGAGCAATTGGCTAGCATACGACAAAACAGAGGAGGAAACTATTGAGCAGTTCTCTGACCGAGTAAAAAGGGTCAGTGATAAAACTCTAAGAGTTACAAACAACGCTGAAGCAAACCAAAATTCTGAGAGAAGAGGCCGATAGAAGAGCCATGGATGCCTTTGTAAGAGGATTAAATGGTGAAAATAGGACGGCAGACCAGGATCAAGTTCCCTAAAACATTCAGAGAAGCTGTAACCACGGCGACGATAGCTCTAAACAACTTAGAGAAAAGACCATCCGAATTTGAGGAGAAGACAAGGCGAGTTTTTGGAACGATCACCGATACTACGTGTTACACTTGTGGGAAACCAGGCCATAAAGCCAGAGAATGCCAATCCAGGCGAGTAGATATTGTATGTTATACATGTAAGAAGAAAGGTCACAAAGAGAGGGATTGTAGAAGTAAAAGTGATAACAACTACCTATTATTGTGAAAATTGCCGAAAACCTGGACACACAGCAAACAATTGTTGGGGTATGAGAAATACAGCATTAGGAAGAGGCGCAGCTAGAGGAGGAACCTTCAGGAGCAGAGGGTATCAGCATGGAGGACGTGGAATCAGCTTCGAACACGTTTAAACCACAACGAGGGACCCAGGCACGCCGCTGGGAACCTCAGAAAATCATTAAATCTGAACCACACGGGACTCAGACAGGCGAAGTTGAATTTCAAAGCTGTTGCCACTTTGACACAAGAAAATGTGAGTGAATTAATTGTACAAGGTTGCATAGGAGGAGGTGAACGGTCTCATTGTAATCGATACAGGAGCACAAGTATCACTGATCGATAGGACAATGGCTCAGAACAAGCTAACTCCAACTGAAATCCAAATACGAGGTATCACTGGTGCTGTTATGAACGTTTACGGCACTGTAACAGAGACCTTGCAACTAGAGTTACTTGATTTAAAATGTGACTTCCGTAGCAACAGATCTCCCTGAAGATTATATTGCTATCCTAGGATACGATGTTTTGAAACGAAAAAAGGCTGTGATTGACCTTGAGAATAAGTCTCTGAGTATTGGAAACAAGATACGCATGCAGTTTCCATGAAAGAGAATCCCTGTAACTCGAAGCAGGAGAAGTGGCATTGGCATTGTTCAATGTTCCCACGAAACAAGTTCAACAAACCTTAATCCACCAAAACAAATCCTGAAGGAAGAAATACCTGACATTTTAGCGTATAGTCGCACAAACATCAACGTGCCTGCCCGTTCAGAAATGCTTATTCAAGTAAAATTAAGCAAAAACAAAAAGGATCAAATGGAACAAATGGAAGGAAAAAACAGTAATTACAGAACCAGCGTTAGTAAAAGTTCATGGCATTAATGTCGCTAGAAGCCTTTCAAAAGTGAATAAAGGAATGTTGTTGGACCAAAATCATAAATATCACCTCTGAAAATTTAGTGATATACAAGAATACGCTGCTCTGCAAAATAGAAGAGCCACACAGTGAAGCAAATAAAGGAGCATGGAAACGAGTAAATCTAACACAAAATAGGACAGAGGAATTCAATGGAAAACTTGAAGAAAAATTAAAGCACCTCCCAACTGAAGACCAAAATAAATTAAAAAATGTTCTCCAACGCTACAAGCGTCTATTTAGCTTAGGAGGAATAGAGAATTTGTGGGTGTACTTCTTTAGTTACTCACAAAATCAACACGAGCCAACATCCTCCGATCAATAAGAAACCTTTACAGAGTGCCACAATCACAGAGAGGTACTCTACAAAATTTGATACAAGAACAATTGGATAAAGGTGTAATTGTACCCAGTACTTCCCCATGGTCAGCACCGGTAATCATTGTCCCCAAGAAAGCAGGTTCTGATGGTACCATCAGTTATCGTCTATGTGTAGACTATCGGGAACTCAATAAAATTACAGTTCCGGAAATATATCCCCTTCCAGATATACATGAAACTTTAGACATGTTAGGAGGCAGTCAGTACTTCTCGGCACTGGATCTGAATTCCAGGTTTCTATCAGGTAAAAATGCACCCTGAAAAGTCAAGAGAAGACGGCCTTCAGTACTCCTGATGGTCATTATGAATATACACGCATGCCAATGGGATTGATCAATTTCTCCTTCTGTATTTCAACGATTGGTTGATACTACTCTCACAGGTCTGAAAGGAAAAGCATGTTTGCCCTACATGGATGATATCCTAATCTTCAGTTCGAGTATTGATCAGCACGCTAAAGATCTTAGTGAAGTTTTAGAGAGATTTCAAGAGGTAAATTTGAGTATCCAGTTGAAGAAATGCCAAATAGCAAAGTCTGAAATTAACTTCCTAGGCCATGTTGTATCGAGAGATGGAATCAAACCATGTCAGAATAAGATTGAAGCTGTCAAAAATTTTCCAAGACCCAAGAATGAAAAGGAACTTCGTGGATTTATAGGACTATGTAGTTACTATAGGAGGCATGTACCGAAAATTTGCCGACAATCGCTAAACCTCTGACAAAATTAACCAAAAAAGACCAAAAGTTTGAGTGGAACGAAGAAGCGGAAACATCATTTGAAAAATTGAAGACCATCCTTGTAACTGAACCTTTATTAGTGTATCCAAATTTCTCCAAGGAATTCGTCTTAAGCACTGATGCAAGTAATGTGTGCACTTGGCGCAGTAATTAGGACAAGTGATTAATGGAATAGAACACCCTATCGCCTATGCGTCAAGACAGTTTAAACTCTGCTGAGCAGAATTATACAGTAACAGAAAAAGAACTTTTAGCAGTTTGTATGGGCAGTAAAGTATTTCCGATGCTACCTGTACGGACGATCATTCTCCTTGTATACTGATCACAGCGCAATCAGATGGCTGCTGTCGCTAAAAGATCCTTCGAGTAGACTCACTAGATGGGCACTGAAATTGGCTGAATATGACTACAAGGTATTCCATAAAACCAGGGATAAAAAATCAAAACGCTGATTGTCTGAGCAGAAATTGTGTGCAAGAATACTGTGGAAAGTCTACCTATATTGGATGTGGACAGCATTAAAGAAAATCAATGTAAGGATGAAGAGTGCCAGAGATTGGAAAAATACCCTCAGTTCAAAACAAGTCCACAAGGAGTCATCTATATAAAGAGGCAGGACAGACAACTGATAGTCGTTCCAAGACGGTTAAGAGAGAAGGTTATTCGTTTACACCATGATATCCCGACAGCAGGTCATGGAGGTATCAAGAAGACGATGTTTAAGAATCCAAGAAAAGTTTTATTGGCCGAAAATGAAAATTAGATGTTGTCTCCTTTATCAGAGCATGTGATCCATGCAATAAAAGAATGGATTACGGAAAAAACTAAAGCACCTTTAGGTAAATTTCAAGAAAGTACCAGAATTTGGATACCGGATTTCGTGTGACATTGTTGGCCCATTACCCCTAACAAGCTCCAAAAACAAATACATACTGACAGTTATAGATCATTTTACAAGGTACGGAGAGTTTATTGGCATTGCCAGACCAAACTGCAGAAACAATAGCCCGAGCACTTGTGCAGAGAGTCATTACGAAGATGGGAGTACCCTGTGAATTAATTACTGATCAAGGCTCAAATTTCACATCCGAAATAATGAAAAGCATGTGTGCTCTACTAAGGAATAAAGAAACTTCAAACCACCGCATATCACCCCATGAGCAATGGTAGAACAGAAAGAGTTCATAGATCCATACCCAAGATGCTAAGTCATTATGTCAACCGAAATCAAACAGACTGGGACGAGCTCCTACCAATGGTAAATATGGCTTATAACTCTCAAGTGCATGATTCAACAGGATTTTCTCCTTTTGAGCTAGTCTTTGGAAGAGAGATGAAGACTCCCTTAGAAGATGATCTATTGATCACAGAAAAAGATGATGGTTACCCTGATTATGTCGAAGATCTTAAGATGAAGTTGAATGCCGTAAGGAAATTTGTCTCCAACAATGCCAAGACCATGCAAGAAACCCCAGCAAAAGAGACAATACGACAAGAATTCTAAGCTAAATAAATTTGAAGAGGGCCAACGAGTTATACCTTCACGTGCCCCAAGTGAAAAAAGGAAGAGTGAAGAAGTTGTCTAGACCATGGATAGGTCCATACACAATTGTCAAGGTTATATCAGATTTGAATGTCGTACTCCGAATTAAAAGGAAGAATGTAACTGTACATGTGAATCGAGTAAAACCTGTCACCGAGTTTAAGTTGCAGGAACAAGGAAGTAGCCAAAATGATCCAAAAGCTGCTCAGGTAGCAGAAGAAGAAGAACAGGAAGAAATCATTGAAGAGACCGAAGACCATGAAGAGGCATTCAATAGAGTAGCCGGACAAAATGAAGAACAAGACAGGAGAGAACCAAGCCCAGGAACCGCAGAAGAGCGACCAGGCCCTTTTAGATCCATAAGAGATAGAAGAAAACCGTGTAGATTCAAAGACTATGAAGTTTATTAAATAATAGGAAATGTATATACATATTGTTATGACAGTGAACGTGTATTGCATCGTTTATTTAGTAGTTAAAAGTAAAACGCAATGTATTGAATAATTATGTATTGTTTGTTAATTGAGGATGTTATATGATACACTAAAATATTCCTCGTTAGTATGTTATGCTTCTTGTCCTGATGTGTAAGTAAAAGATGTTTTAGAGTACCACGTACAAAGTAGAATGCAATAGTTACTCCGAATTGAATGGGTTGTATGCGTGAGTATGAATGTTTGCATGACTGTGAAACGAATGTTGATGAGATGGGTATGCAAGGTGTGTGAATAAAAGCCAAATTAAAGGATCCAAACAATTCAAATGTGTGATTGAGTACACTATAAGGAAAGAAGTTATATCTACGCAGGTTAAGATAAGAAAACATAAGATCAAGCTGTACGTAATAAAATAAATTCGAATAAGTCAGGATATTCATGAAGTAAACAATTATTAGGATCTAAATGATGATTTCAGGAATACTTGTACTCTTTGTCCGAGACAGGAAATGGCAGAGAATGAAATGACACAGGGAATCGTTTTCAAGAAACTTCATGACACAATTATTTCCGAGGATGAATGGAAGATTGTATTAGATTTTAATATGATAGAAATAAGAGACGAACTTGAGTCACTTAAGACATTGTGCACAGACTTAGTTTATTATACGAACACTAGTGTAAATGTGTGGGATGAGGACTTTGCTTTCGAATATAGTAGAATTAAGACCGGGATAGACCAGTATGAATCCGATGTAAGTGACTTATTTAGACTTCTACCTACAGAACGCTCCAAGCGAGGACTAGTTGATGCAGGAGGATATGCATTGAAATGGTTGTTTGGTGTGCCCACTAGCGAAGATATGGAACAAGTTAATAGTAAAGTTGAAGAGATAAAAAAGATTAGCGGATCACTGTTGAGTTCTAGAGAAAACCAAATCACCTTAATGAAAGACATGAATGAAAAGATGGTAACAAATACTAAAGCCATATCAGAGATAATGACTAAACTTACTCATTCAAATAGCATGTTAATCACTTCACTCCAAGGATTCGAACAAGAAAACATTATGCTACATCGTTCATTAACAAAACATTTAAAATCTGTCAGTCTAGCACGTCATTTAGGTCAAACCATAGATGAAGCAAAGTTAAGAATTGTTGAGTTTAGGCAAGCTTTAGAATTAGTAAACACAGGTAGAAATAAGCAGCAAATTACTACCACCCCATGAGTTTGTAAACATATTGCTTGACATAGGAAAAGTCATACCTCGTCATTTGAAAACTAATTATACCAGTAATGAAGAGGACGTGTTTATGTATTACACCTTTTGCACTGCTCATGCTTTAGCCACCAAGACAGGAATTAGATTGATCGTAACTGTACCTTTAAGTTCGCAAGACAGACGTCTTGGAACTTTATAAAGTAGAAGTTATTCCATTGTACCAAACAAACCTTCAACATTGGTTTAAAATGGAATGTACAAGTTGATTATTTGTTGATCTCCAAAAGAGAGACAGTATTATGCACCTATCGATTTTAACACACTAAGTCAGTGTTAGACTAAGTCATTTTTATTTGTGTCCCTAACTCTATAAATGTATTGCATCATAGCGTTAATGATTGTATATTCGCTCTATTCATGGGATCTAACCTAGTCACAGAAAAATGTTCACGAACCTTAACCATAAATGTAACTTCACCTGTATGGATCCAAAACGGCAATGATTGGGTCTATAGCCTAAAGGAACCATATAAAGTCATACTTAATTGTATGAGGAGTTCTGATGGAGAAAACTCAGTTATCTCTCCACCACATCTAGGTTATTTAGAATTAACTTTAAACAAGTCTGGAATATTAAAACAGGCTTCAAGTTGCGCTATCTTTGGTAAATATAATAAGTTATTCTCGAGGACTCAAGAAATATAAAATATAAATTTGACATTAACCATTTGCACATCCCAAAGATTAATCTGTTGCTATCTCACGAAGAAAATCTAATCTTTAAAAACAGTAGCTTGTTATCTGAAACAATGCAAAAAGTCAAGGACAATCTTAAAGATAATCACATAGAACTAGACCTTAAACAAGCTTTTAAATGATACACATGTTTTGTACCCTAGTATCAAAGAAAGTATAGAAACCCCACTGAAACTATTTCTACATTATCATAGTTTCAATGTTTATTTTGTTTCATTTTGAATAGTGTACTTTGCGTAGTTTTGTTTTGTCACAGGAAAATGCCAACCTGTGCGGGGATGTCCTCAGTTGCTGAGCGGCAAGCCCCAACCATTCGAGGTGGAACATGGAACTCCCGCTCGCAGAAATTATTCAGGAGTCTTCCTTTGTTCAATTCAATACACCAAGCCCGCCTTGAAGTACGGTATTGTGAAATTCATTGTAGTGCTGAACCAGTCAGGTCAGTGTTGCAAAGACTATATTTGTTATAAATATGTGGGGACTTGCCAAGCTCAGGAAATGTAATGTAGTTAGGAGGACATATATCTTAAGTGATTGTCAATGTCAAGTAGAATTAAATTGTAGATTATAAGAACTTACGCAGCCTAAAAATACTATTTTGTCCTTTTAAGTTGTGAAAAAATGATGTAATGTAAAATGTTATCCTATACATTTTTTTTGAAGTATTGTAAATGTTTGTTATATTCTGAGAATCTAAGATGTATCACCATGAAAATTCTGTATGATCCATCTTTCCTGAAAGGGAGAGAGTGATGTAGCGCGCACGCACACTACTATTTTAATATAGTAATTTTTAGATGGTATTTTAGTAATTACACAGTGTGTAAATTAACTGGACTAACCCAAGTCCCTTTAACCGCGGTGATGTGAGGTGACTGGCCGTGCTGAGGAAATGCAAGGGTCAGCACTCGTCAGCACGAGTCGGCAGTCGAGTTGAGGGCTCGGAGGTAGGCGGAGGGATTGGCAATGTAGAGTGTGTGAAGTAAGTCTATTTTGGTGGAGTGAGATGCGAACACACCGGTACACATATAGTAGTTTGGGTGCGCCTACGAGTGTTTTAGTGCATTTTGAATATAGATTGGACTCAAACAAAGGAGAAACGTGAGTAATTATTTCAAGACCCTTCTCAACCACTATTCTAAATTTCCCTACGAGCTAGGGTGGTGGCAGCAAAACGCTATCCCTTTTATTAACCATGAGCCTCTCTGGCTAATATCGGAGGGCTTACACATGAAAGAGACCTGAAATGTCTATGTACCATAATAACTGCAAGCGGTTGCAGGTCAAGCAAGGGGGAGATGACTAGGTCTGGCCCGGCCACTGGGCCCGGAGCACGCTTTGTCAAAGGAAAATTGAAGTGAGGTCTGGAAGACAATGTGAGCGACCCGGCACGGCTCGGCTCGGCACGGCTCGGCGTGGTACAGGGACTGGATGCGACGCGACGGTCACGGCTACGGCACGTCAGGATCGATTGGACGGTCGAGCCGACCGAGCACCCCATTGGTCAGCAGTGGCCCCTACCTATATCGATCAACCTCCGGGCTATAAGAATCGGTATATTGCGGTCCGACCCCACATATTGGCCCGATCCTTTCATCCTTGCGACGACGCCAAATTGTCAATATCCGATCCAAGATAGTCCTCTCCCCTCCGCTGCCTCTCTCTATTTGTGCCTGTCCACACCGAGTGACACAAGGAGACAGCTTTTTTCATTTTGAAATTTCGGGGTATTTTGTTTTCGCTTTGCCACTCACTGTCAGCAAACTCAATAAAATGAAAAAGTTGGTATTTGACCCACAAAACTCTTGATGAAAACTTGTATAAACTTCGGACATGGCCTTAATCACCGAAGGTGTTATTATCTCAAGATGATTTTATAGCTCAAGTGGAATCCATTTACAAAATCTTCTAATTGTCAATCGTAGAACATATGTGTTAGTAGCCCCTAGTGTTACATTTTCCAAAAAATATTTACTTTTTAGTTTTTTAGATTGCACCTCTAAAGGAAGAATCATCTTTCACTTTGTAACTTTCAGTCTAAAATTAATATAATAGACGAATTGAACTTTACATATGACTGAGGAAAAACATAACTCTCATTCGAGAAACGCAATAAGATTGAATTGGGAAATAGACGAACTAATTTTTCTTAAGCTTACCTGTAAGAAAAGTTATACCAAAAACTTAATTTTTCATGATGATTTTATTTTGTATATTAAATATTTTTATTTAAAACCAAATAGAATCATACATAATTCCAATATTGTTTTTATTATACACAATTAATTCTAAGGAAAGAAAGCGCACTATTTGGGAATGCTTGTATAGTTTACTACTTGATCTCAATCATCACATTTTGATTTTTGCAATTTTTTTATTTTGCTGTGCAATAAAATCCTAAGGCTGTCTTAGTTTAAAGGAGTGACAACAACAAACAAATCTTGTTCAGAGTGGCCCTTGTAGTAGCCTATCACTTTTATCTAAAAAATGTGTAAGTTTTAACGGTAAATGAAGTTAAGGTCAAACGCAAGTGGCTAACAAACTAAAATATATTTGTTTACACAACTTATATATGACGTGGTAATTTCAAATACTTTCCACTTTTTATTTTGTGGGATTTGGGACGCAAAATCTGATCCCATGTGTTTCTTACGGTAATATTTCTAAAAACACGAAAGCAACATTGATCGAAGTCGCAAATACGTCGTATACATTTTATGCAAAACAATCTAAAAGTTTTCAGCCTTAAATTTTGTAAATATTGTGTGGCGAATAGAAACATACAATTAATTATTTATATGATAATTATGATCTTATTTACTTAAGTGGGGTGCTGAACCAGAGATCTATCAGACAAAAAATGAACTCAACGATTGGGCGTCCCTTAGACAAAGACGGACACTGACTCGTTCACTGGCTCTGCCAGACAACCTACGGATTTGACGTCTAATAATGTGGTGTAATTTGATGACTATAGTTAGAATGTTCCAAATTAGGTAAAAAAAGGACAGGAAATACTATAAATTAGAATGAGATATTCTTTAAATACATGCAAATTTGTTATTAAAATGCTTCAATGGCATAAGTATACCTCTCAACATTTCTTGTCGACAAACTGTACATTTCCAATACTTTATTTGAATACAGTACCAAACATAAAATATAGAAATGACGACAAAACAAGAATACCTCCGTAAATGGAAACTGCATGCTTCGGTTTAGGTTATACAATATTTTTGTTCTAAGATTTAAAATTTTGTATCCGAAGTTTTAAAAATATTATATTTTAAAGATTATTCCGGCATATTAAAACAAAATATACAACTAATGGATTATCTTATTTAATCTCAGTGTGCTATATGGTTTTTGAAAAAGTCAAGCATTAAGCTATCTAACTGTAAAATTCCAAATTAAATCAAATAATACTAATATACAACAAAACTAAGATTGTATTTAAAGTGATTCCAAATTCAACTTCATTTATAAAATTCAAAATATGTCACCCTTATTTCGATACATTCTAAATATATACAAATTATGTATTTTTCAAACAACTTTGTTTTGGGAAGGCGTCAAATTAAAGTGACTCAAAAAATGAAAGTGTATCAAATTAAAGTAACTATACTATTTGGAAAGAATTCCAAAAGCCAAGAATCCAAAATATATTCAATATTTAGGCATAGCAAAATATAAAAACCTACTAGTTTGGGTGATTAAAATTAAAATCGTTATAGTTTGGACGAAACCTAGTATGGATTTCGAATACCTAACGTATTTACCTATATAACCGGCTCTAAGTCACAGTTAGTATCGAGGAACAAGTGAGTACAGCGATATCGGAGTATATACACCGACATGAAACATGATACTGGCCGCTCCGTGCTTATATATCATGCTTTGAGATCAAAACCATAGTCAAGAAATGAGCAAGTGCTACGAGACAGGGTTAGTTTTGCGAAGCGGCTAGGAGTGTCTCCTAGTATAGTGTCTCCCACTATAGTGTACTGTAGATTTCGATTGCTAACTGGTTGGGTCACCTATCAAAATTCAAACCCTAATTGCTGATGCGGTAGGGAACTGGAATTTATTACCTATTAGCTCAAAAATATGAATATGAGTTACTCAGCTAAATCAAAGAAACAAAAACCCTGAAATTAATGATTAGGCTACTTATTATGACCTAGTAATAATGGTTTTAGCTGATCTTCAGCTTTAACGTATAAAATTAAACCGTGAGATTACATCCGGTTAATGCTTTAATGTGATTCATTTTCTTCTTGTAACATTTAAGCAATAATTTTACCAGCAATTAACATAACGCATCCAAAAGTCAGTACTGATGTAAAGGTACCCCAAAACCATTGAAGCAATGTAAAAATATTGGAACAAATATACTGCGAGTTAGTTAATGATAAAAAAAGCGTCGAAAGTTTGACAAAAATTTTAAAAAACTTGCTCACAAATTGCTTGAATCAGTTTTTGCTCAAAGTGTTTTCCAACTGATGAATTAAAATGTTTACACGCTACTTGTTAATGTGAGTACTCTCTTGACTTGTGAATAACACTTTATAAACAGAATTATTTTTTTAACAATTTTGGTTAATTCAGAAGATTTTTGAAGAGGCTAAAATGATAAGCAATTTAGTTGAAAATCAGGTTAGTTACTTTTGGCCTTCTCATGGAAGACTTACATGTTTCATCTCGAGTGCGATGTGGTCACATCCTATAATTAAACAACGAATTCTATGGGTAAAATGTCTATTTGTATTGTCATATTGCTGTAATATTACTTGAAATATGTCAAAACAACACGTATTCCAACTATTGTCACTCATATTCTGTAACTTTGCTCCACCGATGATGGGCTAATATCTTTCCTTGACTATCATACTGTTAAAATTGCTTTTAAACTGAATATCGGAAAATTGAATACGTGTCTGTATAGGTTGACCGTCGCGTCGTATAAAGATGGTGCTTTCACCAAATGTGATGAACTTTTGTAATGTGAGGGGCAATCTTTTATATTCAAATTCGTTTCAGTAGTATGAGTGCCTTAAAATGCTAGTAGGATATGTCTTAAAACAAATAGTCTGGAGAGCCCGTGTCAGAAATTGCATAACTAATAATATTAATAATTTTGCTGTTCATACTTGATATTTTTTTCCGCAGGAGATTGGCCTAAGTTGGGCTTCTGCAGGTCAGACTGCCCTTCAAATCCCCAGGATAAAAACCCCTGTAATGAAAAAATTGTTGCACACTGTAGAATGCATTTTCAATAAAAAAGTTTATCAGTTCATTCTTGGAAATTTTTACTCAACTTAAATTTCTTAAATTAATAGTTAGGACCTTAATAAATTTTTTTGTTAACAAAATTAGGATGTTTTTCAAAAAGAGTGAGCTTATGATATACCGAAAAATCATCTATATGTCTAGTGTTACATGAATGGAATTCATTAATATATTGAAGGTTCTGCAATCTGATGTACATAACGCACTCATAAATATATAAACATGGCAAAGTTAAAATGCTCATTTCTTTAAAAAGATCCTTACAATGAGCCAGGGGTGGTGCTCATGATGTAGGCTATAATGTTGGGCTCATCATGTAGCTAGAGAAGCACCCAGAGCAGAAGTACGCAGAAATTGATCTTTGGTTTCTCAAGATAACCCAGCGAAATGCTATATTATGTTGGGTTTCGTTTCTATCTTGGCTGTTTGACGTATTTTAATTGGCAATAAGAAGAGACTATGCTATTTGTGTCATGGTTCTAGATCACTTCCAAGCCCACGTTGATGACTGTGCGAGGACAGGTAGGATCAAGGGACTTAAATATTCCTCTTGGAGACATTCGAATACAGACCTAGAAACGGAACAGGACACGTTACAGATATAATAGCTCCTTTTAAAGACCATGAATTATCTCGGTGACACTCACGGGAATTCCTATTGTGCTTTATTTAGTTCTTGAGAGCCAGATTAAATCTATAATAGAACAACGAATCGGGATTTTAGCTTAGGATTTCTCCAAACGACAGTGCCTGATTACACTAGTAACAGACAAATATTTCACCTATCTTTTTAAAGTATCAGATGTTCTTCTTTGTTGGTCTGTACATAAAACATGCTATGACACAGGTGTCAGGTAATGTACAGAGGTTTCTCCCCAACAACCATAACTTACCCAAGTGGTACTGAGGCAACGCACAGTTTCAGGGTAATATTCTTGGCCATTTTCATGTATAGATGACTTTTTCAAATGTTATTGGTATAAATTATTTAAGCCAATAATAAGTTAGAAACATTCAATAACTGAAGGGGCAACTTATCTCGAGAAAGAAATGCCTGTAGAAGAAGTATAATACTTTTAGGGCTTTAAGTTGGCGTCAGTCGATGAGTTTTGATCATCTGAGGAGTCAGCATTGTTGGGTCCTTAACATCAAAATTAAGTTTAAGAAGAACAGTGTACAATAAACAGCCAATATTGCTCACATATGCTTTTGAAGAGATGAAGCCAGCCATGAGAGGAAGATGTGTCATTCTTTAAGAAGATCTCTTCGCACTGCTAACTAAGCTGTGAAGTCATCAATAAAATAGGCTTTGAGGTAGTTACTATCTCATACACCTTACAGCCGAAATATTGCACCATGTTATTTCCATTTGTTTCGTCCACTGGAGAGGAATGCATTACATGGAAGAGTCCAATGATATCGACGATGTGAAAACATTTGTGGTAAAATGAATCTAAACACCAAAGCAACGAGTGCTTTACACCCTGTATAAAAAAAGTTCAAGTTTATAAATGTAGTAGTTTATAAAATATTTGAAGAGTTTCGAAAGTTCCTTGTTTAAAAAACATTTTTGCTAGACCAAATTTATCTCATAATAATAGTATCTTTTTTTAAGTTATGGTAAGTATTTTTTTCTTTAAGTTTTAAATAAAAAAAAAGAATTAATGAGCATACTATTGTTTTATACAAGTTATGATAGTGCATAATCCTTGGCAAATCCTTTAAATTAAGCTGCACTAGTACGTAACTGATCATTGGAAAAAATAGTGATCAAAGTACCATATATGCCATTCCACAGACAATATCAGGATTAATGAAACAATTTAATGTTTATAAAAAAAAAAAAATTCCCCAGTTTCAGGAAATAATAGAAGTTAAATATAGTTAGTCAAAGTGTTTATTACACACATAATCCTTCCTTCATGGGAACGTTTATATAAACCGTTTTTTTTGAATTACTTTATTTTTTTATATAAATTATAAAAAATAATATTTAAAAATTTGTTGTAAATTTTCCATTAATAAGAGTGTGGATCTCTGGTTAATTTTCATTTTCTTCAAACCAAAATATGTAATTTGTTTTTTTAAAATTAGTTAAAAATGTACGTTTTCCTGCTAACCAATGCAAGCCCAAAAATTACATAAGTTGAAACACAATAAGATTTTAAATAACTAAAATAGTAATACAATAACAGAGGGGGCATTAAAAATTGTTGTTGTTCCTTCCCCTGAATTCCGTAAATCTGTTTCAATAATTCTCCACTCAGGTCAAAGTATGGCATATGAAAAGGAGTTATATATAAGGCAGGGATCTAATAACTAGGCATTATGATCCATATATGATTAGCCTATAATTTCATCCGTAACTATTTCCACTTGGCGTTTATTCCCAACAGTCAGTAATACTTGTATTAACTTTTGTGATCTCGGGACTGGTCCCAAAATTGTTTGTAAAAAAGACATAATTTCGATGTAAAATGTATATAAATTAAACCTTAATAGTGCAGGGCATGTGTGCCATAGTTTTTAGTAGTTGTGTGTCACACTGGTGATATAGATATCAACTTTTATTTTGCACATGGATTACACGAGCCGCGCTCTGGGACGTTTGTCTTACACAATTATTACATACAAGTTTGATTTAAATACGAGTATTAGTTATTTCTTTTTACACCATGATTTCTTACGATTTTCTTCCCCACGGTTATATAGTAGAGCAGATTTAAAAGCTTTTTTTAATTATCTGTAAAATTATACATTTTGGACTATAAAATTGTTCTTGAAGACGTTTCAATGATATATTTGGAGTGTCGTCTGGACTGTATACCAATGAAAATTAATATTGAAGAATTATTTTCTACTATAAGTAAGTGCCTACTTGTTAGGGACACTACGAAAGAAGCTTTAAATATGGTTCGTTCCTGCAATGTGAGAGGTGCAACCCAGCTAAAAAATCTCAAATTTTGACCATGTCTCTTTGTGTGACTAATCTTGAGAGAAAGTCATATAAAGAAAGGAGTTTTATTTAAACGTACAACTTTATGTATTTAGCGTTTTACACGGTAAGTCAGATTACAAATTTTTAAATGTGGAATCGTTTAACAAAAGTCCCATAAATCTAGGTCAAAACAGATCAGGTTAAAAAAGTAAAGTGAAGTTTCTGGTACTTGATAGTTTTCGAGCTTTTGCAATTGTTTGATGAGGGAAAAACTCTGGGGTTAAACTCTTAAGAACCACGGAGAGAGATTTATTTGTGTTCAAGATAATGCACGTAAGACCTAGTGAATCCTGGTACAAATTGCCAAAAACAATCAGCGAAAACAA
>NW_025784327.1:0-24402 GCF_021130785.1 Homalodisca vitripennis
TGGCACTGGAAATGTAATAATATGTGCTCCTGAAAGCTCGCAACATAGAATATACAACACTCGTTTCTTACCTACGTACCGTAAGTAATATCACGGACAGAATGAGGTTAGTATGCTAAATGCATTATGCTGACTCTATAAAATGAAATTAGCCACCTAAAATCTTTAATAAAACTAATTTTGCTGTCAATTTTAACACAATTTTGTTAAAAAAATCTTTGAATGCTTTGTTTTGAAAACAGATATTTGAAAATTTGAATAAGTTAAACATATGTACAACATTATAATATGAAAAGCAAACAAATCCTCATATAACGTATACATACATCAATTTTAAAAAAAAAACGCTAAACTTGATTTGAGTTCAAGAAAATCATTATGAGCACGAAATGGATTAAACACTTCACATACAGTCTGTATCAAGTTGGTTTATTTTTATATACCCGGGAGTGTTGGATTGGATAGTATTTATCTGGTTAGGTAAATACGATGTGATACGTGATTTCCACATCGAATGGGATTATTTAGTAAACTTGATGCTAGATTACTGATGCTAAGATTAGCAAGAGCAGCAAACAAGTTTCAAATTGGAATAAGCTAATTAACTGCAAGCGCTCCTGTATTCTATAGCTATTTGTGTTCATTGTTCGACGCGCGTCTTGTTTCACCATCAATTAGAAATGAATTGCTTAGCTTTCCGTAAAGCTTGCCTTAGCGAGTGGGCTACTCATAAATTTGTTTCTCTATCGCATTCAAATCTATAATAACAATAAACAAGTACTTAGCAAAGAATAATAATAGCAGTTTTCATTCGTTGAATTTTAGCGAAGCCAATCATCGAGGGGCTAAACACATTTAACTTATGTTTGTCTGTTCTGTATGTCTGTTTCCCAATTAATAGTTAATTAATTATCCAAATTGCCATGTGGTTCAGTGACATAAGTTTCAGTGCACCAGGTATAAATACTTTAATTAAAACCTACCTAAATCTTGAGGCCAGAGAGCCATAAAATCCTATTTTGAGTACAATTATTGGTGTGGTTTTTGTCCAATCCCCAAGATATGAGCTTTAAGATGTAGGATAATACTTTTCTTATGGGTTTGTGATGTGACCCATTCTGCATTAACATCGTTTTCAGTTAAGTTATAAATACCGCTTGATTTAAAAAAAAAAACAACGTTACGAGTATTTGTGAACTTTGACGGTGTTTAAAGAAGCAGGTGAGAGGTGGAGGGTTTGTGAGGGTTGGAAAAACAGTATAAACATTTATTTTACTGCAATAATAAATTGTTTTAAATATAATGTTGATTTTTATTGCTTCTTAATTTGTCTCTTGAAGTTTTGTATTTACGATTTCCATGTTCAGGTTTAATATTAACTTTTGCTGACCTTTTATTACCTGAAATAAAGTGGAAACTTTCAGATAACTTTATATAAAGTAAAGAAGACGCCGGTAGTACAGTAACTTTGATTTAATACCGCCAAGTGCAGTGCTGTGTTTCTTGTCTCGGCAGGTAAAGTTAAGAGTACTACATCTCCTACTATTGTTTTAGGCACAGTTGTCCAAGTCAAATCAGTCTTTATTGGCTTTTGAACAACATACGATTATTGCATAGAAACAGTCATTAGCCTATCTATTCATTCACACACAATCATACATTCAAAAGGTTCCTCATCTAGACAAACATGCAATGCCTATATCAGATCCTGTTAAACCGTGCTTCGATTTTAATTTCCCAGGCGGCTTTCCATGAACTCACCCACCGTGTAAAAAGCACCTGTCAACAATAGGCGTTTAAGGCGAGATTTAAATTCTTCATCATCTGCCAATATTTTAAGATCCTCAGGGAGCCTATTGATCAACCTAACACCAGCCAGTGATGGCAAATTATGAGACGCCACCATTCGTTGGGGTTGACTGCGATAATTGTCCCTGCCTCTTGTCTCATACTGATGAATGTTTCCATCCATTGTGCCCTTTTGATTTACAGAACACAGCCACCTGGAGGATGTAGAGGCAGGGCAAAGTCAGTAAACTAAGCTCCATGAAGGCATCCCTGCACGACTCTCTTCTCTTTAATTTTGAAATGATTCGTACAGCATTCTTTGATGAGCGAAAACACTCTCAAATCAAAATCAAATCTTTCCAGTTTGTTTGTTTGCACACAACACGGTGTGTCTCACAATAGACTGTGGGAAATGTAGTGTACCAGTGTGACTTCACATTTTAAAGACGGTGACACCGATGTTGACTGGTCCGAAACTCAAAATCAAAATATACAATGAATTGCACCTCATTGACACTCAGGTGTTGAGTGAGGTTCCTCCGTTTAGTGGTTTGCACGTCACGAAAATTAGCTAAGTATAAAATTAATCAAATAAATATTTGAGGCTGTATATCTCTCAAAATGTAGCCAATAAGCCAACACAAAAATACTAAGGTTAACAACATAGTTTTTTCGGCGTACAACTTATTATAACATCTGGTCGTCTCAGAGTGCTACCTTTTCGGTGCGAATTTCCATAACATCTTGTTTCTTACCATTGGAGCTCTTTGGCGTGCATATGTGAACTTTTAAATGTGAAATTATCACCACAGCTGCGGAGGCTTTTTGATAGATCATAATCGTCCACCCATCCACAGTTTGAAAGTTAGGTGAATTAAACGGTTTTTAGTACTGTGGGTATCTGCGTCTTTCCTATAGTTTATTTAAACTATTATTATTACCCTCGCTTTATCGTTTATGTTGCTGGCAATACCAAAATATGTAACATGACGTATGTACAGAATAATGTGAGTGTTTTGCAATTGGTATGTCTGGCATGTTGTGAAGCGCATGAGGTAAGTATGGCATTGGCATGATATGTGTAACAAGAAATCAGTGATGCATAAGGTATGTATGCCTTGAGAGATTTTGTAAATAGAATATATATAGCATAAAGAATGTATGGCATAATTTGAGTTTGGCATGATTTGTGTGTGAAATAAGAATTATATTGCATGAAATACACATGACATGACGAATTTTAGGAATTAACTATGTATGGGTATGCGTTGTGTGTGATGTATGTGGTACACAGGGTATGTACAATTTCTGAAAACACCTAAATATTTTGTTTAATCATATTTGAAAAAATCTTTAAAAATTTTAATAATGCCATACATATTCAAATTGCTCTATTTTCGAATTAGTTTCTAAACCGTTTTTCTATACAAAATGGCGGCCATTTAAATATTTAATATTGGTTATATTTCAACGATCGTGAATTTGTAATGAACAAAGCTTACAAATTATTTTATTGATAATAAATATCTTAAAATTAAATATGGATATTGGACATAAAATTGCATTTAAGATTTATAAATGACTTCCTAAGGGGGCGTATTCCCTATTTAGGGCGTGTAATTAATTATTGCTAAGAAATTGGAAAGGTAATCTATGCCATTGTACAAATTTTCTACATTATGTCTGATATACCAATATAAATAAAATATTAAGGTGTTTCCAGTCATTTTATAAAACCTAAATACAACGTACTTTATTTATGCACGAGGCAAATATCGGATTAGTGAAATATGTCGTGAGGAATGTTAGATTGTATGGCACGAGGTATGTATCGAGTTCTCGACTCAACCCTTGATCTTCTCTAAGGATCGACAAAGATGGCGCGTCAGTCAGTCGTGGCACAGAGACGACTGACTGACTAATTGACAGATGATTGATGCCATACATATGCACTACACTTGTGAGCACCTCATCGTAGCCACCTCGTACTCCTGAGATCTCCGTCGCCATGGTAATATGCTCTTTACCCTACCCTGTCATGTAGTTGTCAATATTTTCACCTTAGTTTTAGGGCAAAATGTGGTGTTTATGTCGAAAAATGCATTAATTTCTTTCTTACTTCTGAGTCTAGTTAAATAAATAAAATTATGCATGTTTCAAAACATTTGTACAACGAAAATTCAGAATAATTTGTTTTGTTACGTATTTTTAAGTTGAAAAAAAAAACTGTTCTAAAAAGAGATATATGTATGTACTACCCGTATGAGTTCCAATTTATATAGGCTCCCGTTCTTCAATAGTACAAGTCATTGAAAAGGACTACGCGGCAATACCGGATAACACTGTTACAGATGGACACTATTGCTTAAGTACACTGTACCTAGTTGATTAGTAATTGTTGTCCGGCAATTCAATTTAAACTCGGCCTCTAAATGTTGGTATATTTGTTTGCATTCCCCCTGAGATACCTAGGTTTGATTTAAAATAAAATAGCTTGATAAAATACAAAAAATGATAGTTTAACGTATTAAAATTTAGATTAATAAAAAATAAAAACTGAAATGTTATTGGAACTTAGTTTTACGTAGTCTAAAAATAAATTTAATACCTGCCAGTATTTAACATTTTTTTTTTTAAATAAATATTTGTTTTATAAGACGCGATATATTTGCAAAGCATGGCAAATAACTCCAAAGCTATCTTTATTTCGAGGAATATTATAATAATTATTTTCTGAAAGAATAAATCTTGATAATAAAAATATTACACTCTCCCATGTTAAGTGCAATTTAATAGCATCTTATAATATGTATAAGAATATTCATGGGTATAAATATTATAAGAAGTAGTAAAGTGTAAACTGAAATAATGTAAAATCCGTTTTTGGCATTGCAATAATTTAGTTGTTTCCAAAAATGTGTGTGTGTGTTTGTGATGAAAAAACTTATATTAGTCAAACGAACTACATAACTTTTCCATATATGACTTAACAAAATTATATTTTTTAATATAATATCAATTTATAACGTTTAAATATATTTTTTTTAAACGTTTGCTTCAGATTTTTTTTTCTCAGAAACATATTATTTTCAATCAGATTCATGAATATATATTACGTTAGCGTCAAAAGTACGATGACCCTTTAACGATTAGCATACTAATATATTACTTTCAAACGTTTTGAGCATCACGTACCATATACAATTGAAATACCGATAAGCTTATATATGTTTGAACAAATTTTAAGTTTACTTTTTTATAATAATAATAATAATATTCTTTATTGCATCAACAATTTCACAATTGCATTGCATGCGTCAACATTTGATGTATTAAACACACAATACTTAAATGTGAGAGTCAATAAACAAGGCAGTTAACAAGTATTTGGAATTTCATGGTAACTGGACATCAGGACTGGGAAATTGTTTGTTGATACTTTCAAGGATTTTTCATCCCAGCGGCCCATCATGAACTCTTCAACGGAGTAAAATGCCTTTGACACCAAGAGGCGTTTTTAGTCGAGCTTTTAAATGTTTAGGATCGTCGAGATGTTTAATTTCCTCAGGAAGCCTGTTGATGATTGTGACACCAACCTGGGATGGCAAATGTCCGAATGCAGTTGTCCTGTGTTGCTCGGTTCGAAAATTGTCCCTGCCTCTTGTTTCATAGTGATGAACGTCCCTGCCCTGCACCAACTAGCATTTTAGTCGACAATACAGGGCGACCTCGAGAATATAGAGACAGGGTAAAAGTCAGGAATCCAAGCTCCCTGAAGGATCCTTTACACGACTCTCTAGGATTCAGTTTTGAAAGAATTCTGATAGCTTTCTTTTGTGTTCTAAATACTCTTTCGAATTTGTATTTAGAACAACTTCCCCACAGCCTAAGGCCGTAAGGTAAATGTGGATGTATGAGACCAAAATAAGCCGTTTTCAATACATCCATGGAAACAACATTTTGAAAGGTTGCGTAAAACATAAATGCCTGAAGCAACCTTTGAGCAGACTCTATCAATGTGATCATCCCATGTTAGTCCTCGATCAAGGTACATTCCAAGGAATTTGATGGATTCTGCTTCTTCCAAGAGTACGTCATCCACCATCACTGCGGGTCGTTGCCAATTTATAAAAAGTATATCACACCTTCGTTTTTAAATAAACAGATTAAGACAGACCTGTTAAATGTCACAACTTTTAATCATTTAAGTTAATAGCAAATGTTGAAAAAATCAAGAAAGACGTTCATGAATTTGGGAAGTATTGTCAAAATAATAGTTTAAGAGCCGTCTGTTGTGGCGGGAAACTTAATTTTTAGTTCAATATTAAATTTCAAACACTATTATGCTTATTTTTGGTCTTAGAATTATGAGAGATACATGTACTTATTTTATACATGTATAATTAATCAATACGCATCCAAACACTTAAGTATTTCGATATCACTATTGGTTATTCAGAAATAATGATACTTTATGATGATCAACTTTCATGATTTTCTTCGTTTTAATACTAAAAAAGTATATACTTAATTAGAACATCTAAAATAAGAAATCTTCCATAGTTCTATGACTAAAATTGAGAGCTTAAATATATTGAGGCCTTATAGCATTAATTACAAGGTCATTTCATTACGTCTGGTCTTAATGGATAGCCTTCAGAGAATATTAATTACAATCAAGGTAAATAATGTCATTACAATCCATTCGAGATTATGTTCTAAACGTATTCTGTCTTAACGGTGCTATGTTACCATGCATTTGCCAAAAGGTATATGGATGCCATCTTGAAATTTTAATTGAATGTGACTGGCTAACGAAATTTTCTAAAGCATACGTAGTTTTACTTAAATATAACTGATATATTGTTCATATGTTCTAAACTTGTACATGGTTCTGGACTGTGCTCTTGAAAGTCTTCTCTTTTATTGTAATATTATTTCAAAATAATAAAAAGTTGCATTAGCTATCGATTAATTGTAGATAATTAAATTACAAAATAAATATAAATAGGAATGGAACTGAGTTAATGAGCGCTGAAATCCACAATTATAATGACCCCGATTGTAGTATAACGACCATTGGTGAATATTAGCCGGATTATCTTGACAAGCAGAACTCTGGTCATCAATTCACCACTTTCTCTTCACTCACAAAAGTTTAATTGATGACTCCTAATCAACCATTAACATACGAAGATCATGTAATTTCATGTTTTTTAAAAACAAACAATAAAAAAGTCAACTATCTTTAATTCTGTATTCAGAATTAACTTCCACTGATAAGTAAATTTTAATGGGTTCAGCTTTCAAAATTTGGTGATAGCTCTGCTTAAGATTATACTGTATCCAGGAAACCGTGGCATATAAAGAGTGTTGAAATCGGATTTTGGTTGAGATATTTTTTTTATATTTTGTAAAATCTTTAAGATAACTGAATAGAGTGAAATGGAAAGCTTTTCCTTTAGAGGAATTTAAAATGGGAAATTTTAGAAGAAGCAATTTAAATACCAGACCCAGATTAAAACATATGAAAGTTTAAATGCGCATTTTGCAATATTTACATGTGTTATAGCTTCATGGAGCAAAATTAAACGATTTATGACTTAGTGAAATTACATTTTTAATATAAAATAAGTTACGAACTTTAATTTTGTTACACCTATGATTTAAATTGTTTATCAGAAACATACTATTCTCTCCATTAACACAAAATTCCAAATATTCATTGGTCTTTCTTTGTTCTGACTGTAAAATGTCCATAACCTCTCTGCTGTTACTCTTGTCCTTAGAAATGTTACACTGCAGTGATATGACTAAAAGTTCGTTTATAAAATTAAAACAGTATTTGCATTCAAACCCTGTTAGTGGTAGTCTCTGAATCATTAATGATTTCATTTTTCAGGTGTGCACTAAGTAGATGAATTTAATACTTTAGTTCATTTGATTAAATTTGTAATCTTTGTGATGTTCAAAAACGCTATTACTTATTATGTAAAAGCTATACTTTTATTTTATATTGCTATATTATCTTGGCGTCTTTATTTCCAAAAACCTCATCATGAAAGAACAAAATATCACAAAATAGAAACTTGGTACATAGGTTCTTCTTGGTATATGAAGAATTCTGTTGATTTTAGGGTAAAAAATTCAAAAGTACCTGTCTGTCCGTCTGACCATTGTGTGATAACTCTTAATAAAAAGTCAAAATTAAAAATAATTTTTCTATTGACCTTATCATTTTACTTTTTTTAATCATGGAAACGTCGCAGAATAAACAAATTTGGATTCACGCGCAGTAAAATGATGTGATATTTTATCGTGTGCCTGTAAAACCTTATTGTCTTTGTTACGTATTGTCGGGTCCTTCTATACTCTGATGTATTAGTTACTTTATATTTATTTCATTAAAATACATTTTTTATACAACAATTTAAAGTCATAAGAAAAACATGCTGTTTCTTTATCCTGTAGTATCAAATGATAACTTATAACATAAGGTAGTGGAGTAGCAGCGGTCATCTGTAGGAATGTGTTTAGTTCTGGGAGTCTTATATACAGGGTGGAAAAATGTCTCGCACCCGGCAATATGTGCTTGATCATACCTGAACGATTTTTACATAAATACTGCACTTATAAAATCTACTTTTTGAAACAACTACCACTTTTTTCATGCCAGGAGGATGGATCACAAGGAGTCAGAAGGAAATCTTAAATTAGAGATTAGGTCAAGTAGTAGAACAAATTAAAGATCTCTATTGTAAAGTACAACGCTACAAATCCAACCTGAAAAATGTTCAATCTTCACAAAATTACGCTGGTTTCAAGTTAGAAATAATTACAATGTATGTCCTGTATTAAGTAGTGTAATATTCTTGTCCTGTCTCAAGTTGTGAAAGTGTAACTTAGTAAATGAATACTGGACTTAAAAATAGTTTTAAGGTAGTTATTGACACTTCACATCAAATATTGTTCGTTTAAAATAATGTACTTCTTGGGCTATACTTACGTCAAAATGTTTTGTGCGTGTGAACTCCTTGTAGACTATCCTCCGTTGGATGTGAAGAGTATGTACCTTTTGAATTAGAACTCATCTGTGTGTCTCGTGATTTGGGAGTGTCTGGGCTGGCAGTCAGGTTGATCTGCACTATAAGTATTTTTAATAGTTGCAGTGTGTTCTATATTGAAACTTTGAAAATTATTTTTGAAAGAAGGACATGAAGCGTGAGCTCAAAACTTGGTGGTTCGTCGTATCGATAGTTAAACAGGGGCACTTTTTAAATGTCAAAAAATTAATATACACCTATTTTCCCATGTGGTTTACTAGAACCAATAATAAATAAAAATTTAATTGATAAGTATAGGAGCTGAGAACCAATGTGCACTATATAAACGTACAACCTGGTTTTTCTTTAAGTAGATACAAGAATGTTTCTTAAAAAAGGAATTGATCTTCTGGCTCTCTAATTTTAATGCAGATCAAACTCCGAGGGCATGGCATAGAGAGTATTATAAATATAAAACGACTATTTTTATCAGATTACGTTTTTTTATTGCCTTTTCACTAAATCGGATTACAAGGCACTTAAATAATGGTAATGTCACCGTCAGATAAATATATAAAAATTCTAAAAGTTTTTCTACTTCTAAGATTTATATATGGTATCTGATTTAGACTTAAAATTTATTTAAGAGACTTACGGTTATTTTTAATTATATTATATCAGGCTAAATGAATTAGTATGAAAGAAACACTTAATTTGCCCTATGATACACTCTCATTCTTTTCTTCACCAAAAATAGCGTGGCAGACGATCGCCTTCTTTCTCAGAAGAAATGTATTTTCCGATTTCAAGAAAAACCAGGTTGTGCTTATAAAAGGAAAATTGCCTCACGGCTCCTAGACTGTTATTGCATTTGCTGCATTCCAAACTGCAGGAGAAATCAAATTACCCTTTAGTTCACTTCTTATTCCGTTACTGGTGCTTGACGTTACGAGATGTGTTCAGCTAGTCTATAAATACCAAAAGAACTTCAGTCTTATGTGCTTTTCAAAACTAGTTGATTCATTTGCAGATAGGTACGAACGCAGTGTTTATAAAAGCGAAAAGGTATATCCGTTGTCGTATTTATGTTGACATATTAACAGCTCGCTCCAGCTTTAACCTAACCAGTCTGGTCGGTCGGCCCTAGATCCAACACAATATCCACCTGTTAATTATATCATTAATGTCAAAACCCTTATTTAAAAGATCTTGGTTCGATATCATTGGACCTTTAACGGTTGTTTATACAATTGTATTGTTTAGTACTGTGTGTACCCACTTTCAGAATCGAGTACATTCCTGGATAGTTGTCTTTACGATTGTTGCCTGCGTGGGGCTCCTGGAGGCCTCTATCGGCGAGAGACCCTACAGGCCTGAAGGCGATGAAAACGATAAAAGAGGCCTCTTAGGTAAGAACATTCAAAATTTAAGTTCAATCTGACATATATTTTCCATATTTTAGTGATAAGTTATTTTTAGATTATAATGTGTACTAGCAATTCCTATTCTATACGACATTGTCTAAATTTATTTATACATTGCATATAAGAACTTTTTGCCAGACTCCTTGAAGCTGACACTGGTTTTAAATAAAAAATGTAAATTTTGTTTTTTTCTCTTGCGATAATCATTTAGAAAGTTAGGTCAAAAACACAATTCGTAAGAAACTTTTTATGGTTTTGTTTTTTGGTATCCAAAATAGTATTTCTTTCAATTACCGTTTATGTATAATGAACAATCTTCTATACAGTTTTATTTACATTTAGGGGTATTTTCCAAAACATTTAACCTTTCAACAGTTTTCTCAACATGTTACAAGAAATTGAACTGTCTTTTTCAATCAGGAAGTATAAAAGCGTATAGTTAATATCATAAAGCTCTTAAAAATAAGAGTTATTCCAGCAATTTTATAGTTAAACTTTAAACTTGGGTAATATCAATCACACAATAAAACAATGATTTTCTTCATACCTGACGATGGCATATTGGATGTCGAAGGCCCCGTGTATAAAAATAAAATTTATTATAAAATTGTGTGTTTATTTTAAAGAAACTAATTTGTTTTCCAATAAGTAGAAATCCTCCTTCAATTTGTAAGTAATATCATATATATATAACAGAAAGCTGCCACTCTAATATTGGTGAATATTTTCCATATGTAGTGGAGTGTAACACTTCCGATGATAAGTGTAACATTATTGCTGTGAGTTTTGGGATTATCATATGTTTAGAAAGGGGTGTCAGATAAGACCTGTTATACATTGGTAGTAATGCTCCGACTAGTGTGATTTGATTCTCAATAACCCATAATGCTCAGCTACTCTTCAGCAATTGATACCGTTCCTCTGCGTTGGAAAAATCAACAAGTGCTGCTTGTTTTCACGTGTTTAAGTTTACACAGTGTGTTTTTGTTTTTATGTATAAATTTTAATGGTCACTTTTTACTAAAATTAATCATTAGTTATATTATGATTAGGCTAATCACTAATCATAATAAAACTATCAACTATAAATGTGCCATTTGTTTCAAAATATTTAAAATTGACTTCTTTGACTACCGCTATTGTTTGTACTGAGTTTAATATTGTTGCATACTTTTAATGGTAATACTTGATTTACATGCTTGTTAGTACAGAGTGTTGATAAGTTAATGCACAAAAAATTTACATAAAAATCTCAGATGTACACAATAGGTAAAAAAATGTAAACTCTCGTTTTGAAAACAAATGGATAGGCAGAGGTGGACCTTATGAACGGCCAGCTCAAAGCCCTCATCATGAAGGCTCATGATATAAAAAACCTGTTGGCAACATTAGAGTCCATGTTTATAGAAAAGGAACTTTATGAATTAATCTTTCATTTATGGCCAGTCACAATTTTCATCATAAAAAAATCTTTATTACAAATAAAATATGGGTATTTATTTATGATAATAAAATGTAAATTTCAGACCGTTTGTAAAAGAAATACAACTTAAGACAACAATAGTTTCTTACACCAACGATTTCTATAGTTATACCCATGGGATTTAAACATATTTTGTAATCCTTACTATTAATGACACCTACGAAAAACATAAATGGGCCATACATCTTAAAACTTTACCTACAATTTACATGTATTGGCGTAAACCCATTTAAAGATATGTGTAACTTTAGGGTCGAGTTTATTCTGTGTAGTGGAGAAAAGGGTTTTGAACTGTATGTATAATGTATAGAAACTTAGTCCTTTACAGTGGTTAAGTTATTCTTCTAAAATATGCACTAATTGAAATTACTAATTTAAAGTGTGTTACATCGCAGTGTACTACAAGTACTCACAAGGAGAGTACGTTTACTAATGTAATGTATCAATCTACGCTGTTTGATGCGGGTTAGTTACTCCTTAACCGATTGTAAGTCTGCTGCTGTTTAAAGTACATTTGGCTTACTTTTTTTATAAAGTGCAACATTTGACAAAAGTTTCACGTAAATACATGAGATGTGCTTTAGGTGAAAAAAAACTAACTATTTAACTTAAAAACTCATCTAGCATAGTAAATGTTGAGAATAGAAGTTTAATAGTTTGATAACCATCTATTAAATGATATATTGTATATTTAATATACTGTATTAAAATATTTAGTTTCAAAACATTCCCCTAGAGTTTACAGGTAGAACTATCAACAATAGGTCACGTGGGTAGAATAGTCACTACCGTCATGTCACAATCGATTGTTACTAACCGTGCAGAAACGATTGATGTATATGACGTCACGCTGATAACCTTTATGTAACATCAAGTCATTTTTGTTCCTTGTTGTTTGAAATTCCATCTGCAAATTCAGACCTACATTTACAGCAATTCTGTCTCATTATCTTCAATGCTCTGTAATACTTAGTACCGAGTATACATTTGACTAACCTAAAAATAGATTCATGCGAGTACCTATTGTTACGTATCAACTATAAAATGATATACATACAATTAATATATTTGTATATGATAAATATAATATTTCCATTGTATGTGCCTAGATAAAATTGCATTTATTTTCGTGAGAAAACTTGCATTAGGCATATGGATGAGTGATTTTCTAGAGGATTTGGGTAGGTTAAGCTTATGATGCATAAAGTAGGCGATGCGTATAATAGATTTATAATGCATATAGTCTTAACAATATCATGTAAGTCATAAGTGAATTTTATCGTTTAATTTTATATTTGACATAACAATAATATTATGTTTTTTTAGAAAATACTTTGAAAAAAAGGCTGAAGTATTTGTATGGAATTTCGCAAGCTGGTCCCATCCATTCATTCCAAAGCAGTGGTGAGTTTCATAATAAAGTAAGATCGTCATATAACATACCAATACAAATATATAAAAATAAATACATATAAACGCATACAAATATATGTGTGAGTAGATAATGTGTCCATCCGTTTTTTCTGTTCATATTTGTGCTATGTTATTCGATACTGCGTTATATCGGTTTATTGAAATGTGTATTTTTAGATGATTGTAAGCGAAGATTACTTAGCGTAGGGACTCTCAGCGATTTTTCATTTTTTGTATTTATATAATAGGGGCTGAAAGGATTGAACTACAAGCACACAAACTTTGAAAAATTTAAAACTAAGAGAAGAATCCTTGATGCACAAAAAACTGTCCCATATTTCCAAAAGTTTTGATAAGGAACACACAACTTTGATATACAGAAGAAAAAACTTCGTAAAGTAAAACTTGTTCATAAAAAATGTTAACTTTTGAAACCTTACATCGCCGCTCGCACACCCACAGCAAACCAACAGGGAAACGCGCGCCCATGGTGGCGAACGGGATGCCGGATCAAAATTAAACTAGGTAAAAAAAAAAACACACCGTGGTCAGTATACTCAGGTTCATTTACTACGAAAACACAGGCCTATCCAGTCAATATAATTAAGTATATAAATATATTATAAATAAAAAAATAAAAAGTGCCTGCAGTAGTATATACCTCGAACAATTCTTGTCAGGTGCACCTGTATACAAAAAATTAGACACGCCATAATTTGAAACAAGAAATGCCAATTCCACCCGGTATCCTTCGGCTAAGGGCGGGCTCCTAATGAAATCCAAGAAATAACTAAATAATATCTAAAACTAACTTAAAATTAAATAACAAAATATAAACTATATAAATGGCAACAATAACAATATCACAGGGTATCACAGATGTTGACTGGTAAAAATGTCCATCATGGTGGCCGTCCTTCAGTAGAGCGCAAAAGCGAAGGTTCTCTGCGACCACGCATGATGGAGAGATGACAGGAGGAAACAATTCATCCCTTGGACCTCATCAGTGAGGGGCCGTAAACTTAGCCGCACATGTCAGAAGGAAATCAGCTCAGCAAATAAACAAAACACTTAATTAAACTAATATATTAAAACTGGAGCTACTCCTAACTAGTACACCACGGCTCGGAGTCTTTGCCACTCTGCCGGAAAGGCCAAACGCCTTCAAAAGGTCAGTCGCCTCTGCAGCCAATAAACCACACACACACTATATAAAACACACATGAGCCGGGGAGATATAGGTATTGAACCGGCTCAGACTCCCCCCCCCAAAAGGAGGAACACCCCTCTGTAAATTTCTTCAAAAAGAAGAACCGAACGAAATGCCTCTCCCCCCAATGGTTGAAGAAATATAACCGGAAACCCTGAAGACAGCAGAAGGGAAAACCAAGAAAATCCAGTTGGAGGCAAGAAATCCCTCCAAGAGTAGCATGGGTACAAAGAAGAAAACAGGAACCTTGATCAGGAAGAAAGAGCAGAGGTGATCAGGCCTCTGGAGCTAAAACCCTCCCGCACAGACTAAAGAGGAATCACGGATGACTCCGGCAAGGCTTCAGATGGGATATGTGCGCCTTCCTGAAAATCTTCTCAGACTGAGGATCTCCCAGTCGGGCAGTCACCGGAGTCAGAAACTTCAAGATGCGGTGGGGACCAGTCCACCTGTAGCAAAGTTTAGCAGCTCTTTTATCCACAGCCGAACTGACTGGGTGAGCCTTGCAGTAAACTAGATCCCCCACCTGGAAGGGATTGGCAATACGACCTCGGTTGTACTTCCTCCTTACTAACTCCCTAGCCCGAATGAGATTCCGCCTGGCTGCCTCCCAAGTGGCTTTCACATCGGGAGTACCAGGAGGTGGCAGAAGATCGCTAATTTTCCAAAGGTTCGCCAAAGGGTTGTTTGGCGGAAAGCCAAATAATAACTCGAAAGGTACCGCCTTGTGACTTTCATGCTGGGCCGTATTAAAGGCAAATTGGATCCAAGGTAGTTGTTGATCCCAGGTGGTCTGATTTTCCGCATGAAAGGCAATGAGAGCAGATCGAAGATTGCGATTTAAACCGTTCGGCGTGAGAAGGCTGAGGATAGAAAGGGGAAGTAGTCACATGGCGGATTCCGTGCCCAAAGCACATTCTTTTAAAGATATTGGAGACAAACTGTGAACCATTATCGGAAACTAAGGTGGCGGGGATTCCAAAGTGTTGAAAAAAATGGTTACGAAGTGCTTGCACCGTGAGCTGCGCGGTAGCACTCCGCAATGGGAACAACCAAACAAACTTGGAGAAGGCATCCACACAAACAAGTAGGAACTTATTTCCGGACTTGCTACGCGGGAGAGGCCCAACATAGTCAATGAAAACCTTCTCCAAAGGTTTTTTTCCGCCACCTCAGATGACAAAAGACCCAACTTGGTATTTTGAGCGGGTTTGCTTAGCGAGCACAGTTCACAAGAACGTACTCGAGCTGCAATATCCCGGTCCATACCTTTCCAGATGAACTGATCCCTAATCTTCGCGATGGTCTTATGAATTCCTAGATGTCCGCCCACAGGAGAAGAATGAAAATACTGAAAGACCATCGGTACAAGAAAGCTTGGCAGCACTAACTTAGGTTTTCTCCGCTGCTTGTCACGGCAGCATAGAGCACCTCGGTACAGAAAATAAGGAGGGTGGGCACCTCCGTTTTTAAGCTCATTGATGATAGCAGTCAGCTCGGGATCCTTAAGTTGGTGTGGAACAATGTCCGAAAATGCCAGAGGAAAGTCTAGGAGCACGCCACAACATGGCGGCTCTGATAAATTCTGGTGGTCGTTGGGTAAGTGATACATGCGTGACAGAGTGTCCGCTATGATATTTTGGGTGCCTCGCACGTGCTGCACTGTGAACTTAAGGGCAGAAATTTGGACTACCCAGCGACCAATCTTCCCGAGCTGACGGGGGTGGGCAAGGAGCCAAGAGAGTGCCTGGTTGTCGGTTTCCAACAAAAATTCTTTATGTTCTAGGTAACGCCTGAACTTATTAATTCCAAACACGACAGCCAAACATTCCAGCTCATAAACAGAACAACTCTTCTTCTCACAAGGGGTTAACGTGCGTGAAGCATAAGCTATGGGCTGCCGGATACCATCTACTTCTTGTGATAAAACAGCAGCAACGGCTAAGGAGGAAGCATCAGTTTGCAAGACGAACTTACGACTGAAATCAGGCATAGCCAAGACTGGAGGCTGCATCACTGCCTCTTTCAGCTGCTCAAAAGCAGTCTGTTGCGCTTCACCCCACTCAAACTTGGCACCCTTTTTCCTAAGAGAGTTCAGAGGGGCCGCCACTTCAGCAACATTGGGGGATGAAACGACGATAAAAATTTATCATTCCCACAAAACGGGCAATCCCCTTGGCATCCTTAGGAGGAGGAAACTCCCTGATTGCCTGGGTTCTCTCTGGATCAATACAAACACCTCGAGAAGAGACAAGATGACCCAGAAAAACGATATTTCAGGCTGAGCAAAACTCACCTTTTCAGGATTGACGGTAAGGCCAGACTCTCGCAGCCTAGTTAGAACTTCCTCCAGATGAGTCAAGTGCTCCTCATAACTCTCACTGTACACAAGCAGGTCATCCAGATAGTTGAACACGAACTTAAATTTGACATCATGAAAGATAGAATCCAGGAGTCTGGTGAGTGTTTGGGCTCCCACAGCCAAGCCCATTGGCACTCGGGTGAACTGGTACAAATTCCAAGGCACACAAAAGGCAGTGAGAGGTCGAGACTCGTGTTTTAGAGGAATCTGATGGTATGCCTGATTAAGATCAAAAATGGAGAAATACTTGGCCTTACCAAACCAGTCGAAAGCAGAATGCAAATCGGGGAGAGGCACGGAGTCAATTTCTATCTGAGCATTGAGCTTTCGATAATCCAGGACCAATCTGGACTTCCCATTAGGTTTCGGCACTAGAAACGCTGGACTGGAAAAATTTGAGCAAGACGGCTCGGATTACCCCACTCTTAAGTAAATCATCGATCATATTTCTCAGAATTTTCCATCTTGGGCGGAGCAAGCTTATATGGATGGGAAACGTACAGGACGGGTGTCTGTAAGACGAATCTCGTATTCCAAGAGATTGGTCGTGCCCAGTTTGTCAGTGAGGACTTCAGGAAAACTGGAAACAAATCTGCCTTATGTCCTCAGCCTCTTTCGGCGTAAGATGTCCTAGTTGGTCAGGAGGAGTCAAGCTCTTATCTTCCATCTCTAAGGCAGCAGTCCCACGAGACTCGACATCAGAAAAGGGAACTAGCACCCGCCTGGCGAAAGCAAAGAAAACATGACTGGAGGCCAAATCCAAAATCATGCCAGTTTTTTCCGATAAAATCTGCTCCCAAGATGAAAGGAAAAGTCAGGTCCTTAGCCACCAAAAAGCTCCAATCCCAAGAGAAATAATTAATTTTGATGTGAATCTGGGCACTACAGATAATAGGTAAAGGTGTGCGTGAAGCAGTCCAGCAGATAAGTGAACTAGGCTCAAACCTGCCGTATTAGCCCAGAGGATTTTAGATCTTCAAAAAACGACAAAGAAATCAGGCTGCGTGCTGACCCAGAATCAACCAGGGCCTTCTGCACCACATTCCCCACAAGCACATCCAGTTGTGGGCAGGTTGAGCGGGCAGCCCTTACTCCCTGCGCGGCCAGAGCAGCAACCTCCCCTCTCGGCCAACGATGATAACTGTCCCCAAGTCTATTTCTTTCTGTTTTCTTTCTGTTCTGTATTAAACCAGCTACCCTTTTACCATCAAAATTATGTACATTTTTTGCCCTCAAAATTACCTTTACGGCACGAGTCGGGCTTACTCGTCCGCAAGCTTACTAGTTTTTTTTATTAAGTGGACAAAACGGTCTAATATGTCCCACTTGCTTGCAGCCATAACAGGTAGGAGGCTGCCTACGGGAAGGAGCAGCCGCTGGCTCAGACCGCACCGGAGCATGGACCGGCCCCGGAGGCAAGTGAGGAAGATGCCTCGACATGGCCTCCCTTTGATCATCCGCATCCTGAACCCCTCTAGAGATGATGGAGAGGCGGTCCAAATCCGCAAAAGATGCGGGACGGCTACAAAAAATCAAACGGGAGCGTTCTTCAGGTTTAATGCCCTCCAAAATAAGGCTCACCAACTCTGTTTCGCTCAAGCTCAAGCGCAACACCCGGGCTACATCCCGTATCTCCCCGACAAAATGGCTCAACGTCTCGTCTGGTGCCTGAGGACGGTAAACGCGTTCCACCCGCAAGCGCTCCCTAACCCGAGCAGGTACAAAGAACTCCAAGATCTCGGCGTGGAACTGGTCAAAAGTTGGCACCTCTCTTAAGGCAGTCTAGAAGGCGATCAAAAAGCGGCCTTAAGGAAAACTGCGCTAAAATCTGCATAAGCATGGCATCTGTCATACCAGGAAATTCTCTCAGCTTAAAAACTTCCAGAAGGAAATGGATAAGTAAATTAGTGTCAAGCCCATCAACTCTGGGGAAGTGTTGTAAAACACTCCCCAAAGGATGGGGCAATTTGCCAAAGCTAGAAAAGGAAGGCACAACTATAGATGATGCCTCACCAGCCGCTTCAGGGGGGCCACTACCCATCGGAGACATAGTAACTCTGGGAGGCTCGAAAGAAAGAGCCGGAGGACGGTTAGCAAAGGTAATGGTAGTGGGAACCTCCGTTGGAGTGACAGCGGTAAATAGTACCACCCCTTCTCTTTCACCGAGCGCACCTCACTCAAACCATCTAAGGCTTGTTTTAATTTGTTACTGGCCGAAAAGGCCCAACTTTTAATATCAGAGTCTAAACTAGGAGCTGACATAAGTAAAACTATTCTGTCACGCCAATGTAAAAGTTGAGATGCCAATCTAGCCTTCGCTGACCCGGACATGGGAAGTGACTCAAAATTTAATATCGTCTTCTAACTCTTCCATTCGGGTTTTACAAAACTCAAATTCAGTATTAATTTGGAACTCTGCATTACAGCTGCGGTCCAACGCTATACAATCCCGTAATTGAGCTCTTAATGCCCTCACATCTCCCTCGGGCTTCTGTCCTCTCGCCAGGACCTCAAAAACCAACTCGGGCTTGCGCAGATGTTCAGGCACCAGGGAAAACGCCATACCAAACAATTAAGACAAAATAAATACAACAAAGCGTACGCAACACAATTACTTAGTAAAACTAAGTGGACTCAACTCACAAAGGGCTTACACTGACGAGGTCCAAGTGAAGAACTTAATACCTGCTACCTAATAGAAGGATACCCTGCAAATATACACTAACCACAACCTACAAACACAGAAGCAATAAATATAACAAAACAACACATTGATAGGGGAGAAGTAGAGTACAGTTAGGTAAATTTAGCGGTTAAGCAATTTAGAGTCCCCTGCTCCCTGCAAAGGGTAAGTCTGCAGGAAGCAAGACACTAAACCAATTCCACCCGGTATCCTGTGCTAGGGCGAGCTCCTAATAAAAAAAAATGTGTACTCTAACCTCCCCCTACCTAACACTAACCTACACCAACAAACAAAACCAGAAACTGAGAGACAGCTGAGAGAGCAGGTAACCACGCTCTGCTACCATTGAAACCTTTACATCGCCGCTCGCACACCCACAGCAAACCAACAGGGAAACGCGCGCCCATGGTGGCGAACGGGATGCCGGATCAAAATTAAACTAGGTAAAAAAAAAAACACACCGTGGTCAGTATACTCAGGTTCATTTACTACGAAAAACACAGGCCTATCCAGTCAAATATAATTAAGTATATAAATATATTATAAATAAAAAAAATAAAAAGTGCCTGCAGTAGTATATACCTCGAACAATTCTTGTCAGGTGCACCTGTATAAAAAAAATTAGACACACGCCATAATTTGAAACAAGAAATGCCAATTCCACCCGGTATCCTTTCGGCTAAGGGCGGGCTCCTAATGAAATCCAAGAAATAACTAAATAATATCTAAAACTAACTTAAAATTAAATAACAAAATATAAACTATATAAATGGCAACAATAACAATATCACAGGGTATCACAGATGTTGACTGGTAGAAAATGTCCATCATGGTGGCCGTCCTTCAGTAGAGCGCAAAAGCGAAGGTTCTCTGCGACCACGCATGATGGAGAGATGACAGGAGAGGAAACAATTCATCCCTTGGACCTCATCAGTGAGGGGCCGTAAACTTAGCCACACATGTCAGAAGGAAATCAGCTCAGCAAATAAACAAAACACTTAATTAAACTAATATATTAAACTGGAGCTACTCCTAACTAGTACACCACGGCTCGGAGTCTTTGCCACTCTGCCGGAAAGGCCAAACGCCTTCAAAAGGTCAGTCGCCTCTGCAGCCAATAAACCACACACACACTATATAAAACACACATGAGCCGGGGAGATATAGGTATTGAACCGGCTCACTTTACGTAAAATACACTTTCTGTTAGAAAACACCTAAGTAGTACATACACAGTATAATTAGTAATAGCGCGAAAAAATACCAGTGAAATATACTGTTGCTAATATCGTGAGCCAGAACGATCAATCTGACAGTTATTCTTGCAAATTCTGACAGTACTTCTAACCGTCTCGAATAAGGAATGACGAATGAAATTGCTCACGGGGCAGTGTCAATATTCGAAACGGCCTATTTTGCACTGGTCTATTTAGGCAATTTTAACCTAAATTGGGTAAATTTTTAGGTATTATACTACTTATAGGTACAAATAAATTTTATTTTGTGATCAAAAAGCAATTTTATTTTTGTATTAACAGTGCAGACTTTGATGTTCAATTCCTACTATTGCTTGGAAACCCAATCTGTTATATGTATCGCCATGGCGCAGAAGTACATTGCTTAAATTTAACAGCTTTTCATTCTTCGATCGAGTTAAAATTGTGCTTATAAACTCAAATCTCGTGAAATTTTATGTTTAAATTTAGAAAAATTATTAAACCAACTAGGCTTCGTATCACCGGCCCCTAAAGTCGAAGACATCTCCATAAGAAATGAGTTCTTCACTAAAAGACACATGTTCAAAGTAAAGTTTGTATTGATACTGTGGTCTTATTATTACGTAATTTGTTTTAGATATATCACCTGGTGTTAATAAAAGCTAATGTAAACTGGAGTATGTTTAGTTTTATTGAATTTATTGTTTTGTTATAAATGTATAGAACGCAATTTCGTGTTAAGGACTATTTTTATATTTTATTCATACACAAACATTTGATTTTTTTAAATTGTATGTCAAATTAAAACAGTACACTTTTATTTTAACGTACTTATTTACTATTTTACAATTTTCACGTCGTAGTTTGTGGGATTAAAATGCATTTAAATAATAAACAAACTGGGATAAACGATAACGACCATGGGATATTAAAAACGGATAATAATAAAGTAAAGTGAAAACAAACTAAAAGCACCGCAAGTAATTCTTAGAGAAACAGAAGCAAAGTGACCAAGAGAACCTTGCAAATGAAAACATAAGTGGAGAAGCGTTTATGTTGAGATAAAATTAAACTAAACTAACAAAACGAATCACAAGAATAAGGCGAAACGTAAATGCTTATCAGGAGCGATACATACCAGTACGTTCACAAGAAACTATACTTTAACAAAGTAGAAATTAAAAATAAAAAAAATTTAATATTAATTGTGCATCTTTAGGTAACCATATGCCAATTACATTCTTTTAATCTAAAATATTCAAGAATACTGATCAAAATACCCGTACATGAGTACATAAATTGGCCGATAATGATTACCAGTCACACTATTATTCTCATTCTCTTTCATCGTTTAGAGTCTGGTTAGTAAGAAAAACATTTAGGCAAACGTCGACCTAACGCGCTGGAAGTAGAGTTAAAACGCTAGTTTTATTATATTAATATTAGATCACAGGGTGGAATTTTTTTTTCCACAGAGAACATAATACAATAGTGTAGAATCACAAAAGTCCTTTGGAAACGTTGTTTTTGAGCACTGCTTCCAGAAAAAACTGCATCTTTAATATTAAAATCTGTCTCAGCACTAATCAATGTAATGCGGAAAAGGCTCATGACATGGGAGAACTTTTTCCATTTCAAGGTCAAGACTGCTACGATATGAATTCCTGGGCTGGGCTGCGGCTCACCCTGGAAGTGAGTGACATTCAAACAAGATTGTTCATGGCCCTCACATTACATTCACCACATTCCTCAGTGATTTCGCAAACCCATAGTTGACAACAATTGACCTGCAGATCAATTAACGAAACCGCTGGAATGTTGAAGAATCGTGATTGGAAGGACAGAGAAACTGTCCTTTCACCTATAAAACTGAGTTCCTGGCTAGCTTGTACTGTCAGGGACAACAGACACACCACTTCTCTGTTATGACAGCATTCCCTTTACGACATCCACAATAATTAATTCGTTTATTGGATAAACTACAGTACCATCGCATTCCATAACAAATAATTCAGTTCTAAAAAAACACACCTAAGTATTTTATAATAATAGTAGAGATTAACACATTAACAGAACATAACGGAAACAGGCATAAATATTCAAAATCCCTCGTATAGTAAAAAATTGAATACATAGGTAGATGAATTGATTACAAATAAATTATTAGAATCTAGCACCAAAACTAAATGCTCCTATACATTTAGACCTTCATTCTGTTACTGCATCTAGGAAGGTAGTTTAAGTTTTGCCTATGCATATTTTTGAGTGCTACTTATAATGCAATATTTCCATATGCAAACTGAAGTGACGTAGAAAACTGAGCCAAAGCAATAACTTGTTAAAGCCATAAAATTGACCTAAAGTTTTAAAATTTTACTATCCACATTTTTGTGCCTTCAGCCAAGACTCTTATTTTCTTGTTAATAAATTGAATAAGGCGTTGAGGCGATAGATGAACGGATGTTTCCAATTCTTACATAAACAACTTTTTCTAATTTAAAATTAGTTATCAAATTCGATCTCAACTACAAATCAACTACAAATCCAGTGTATAGGGATACTTTATACTTTGCTCTACCAAATTAGTAAAATGTCTCTTGTACCTGCTGAATAGGGTTTATATATTTTTTAAACATCACGTCTTTTCAGTCCGTTATGGTATAATACATATGGTATAGTAAGAATAAAATTGGCATATTAAATGTACCATAGTTAATAAAAATTTGTAATGGCTTTTGTAGTGATTTTATTTTACTAACTCATATTTTTCATTGTTATTAAGGAACTGCAGGCTTAGGTAATTCAAAATGTGGCTGGCCGATGACCTCGGTGACTTTCAAACCATCCTATCCAGTCACCTATAGACCTAATCACAAACAAGGCCGTGACTATGAATCTACCAACTTTAGGTATCATAAAAGGAAATACAGACGGAGTCCTGGCGAAACTGTACAATTCTGGACATACAGGTAATGATAATTAGTACACGTGTAAAAACACATAGATGGCGTTTCAGGGCACCCGTCTCAAACGGCTAACATCTAATAATTTACAGGGATTCACCACTAAATAATTATTTAGGATTGCTTTAGTGGTTTAAAATCTGTTTACTTGTTTAAAATATTTTCAACTCTGTAAAAATACAGGGTGTCCCAAAAAAATATGGTACTATGTTCGAATCTCAAAGCTTTCAAATACAAACACATAGCATGTTGTATATAAGTCTTTTCGTCCCAAAAATTTTGGAAAATTACTATTATCTCTATTAATTTTAAAACACTTTGTGGTCTAAAGTGTATAGAAAACAGAGATAAAAAAAATACTAATGAGATATGAACCCACACTAAAATAAAATTTTATTTTATTTCAATACTTCGAAACACAAGCGTTGAAATAATACCTACCATAGTTGTTATAACAAATGTTACAAACTTGTGTGAGTTAAACTTATTTGAAATAAATTCTTTAGGATCTTAGGACTAAGTTAAGAATCCGTTTTAAAACTAAATCTCTGCAGTTAGTCCTTTGACCGCTATACATTTCAGACTGGTGGGTATGAATTACTGTGTATATTTCAAAACAATAAACGTTAATATTTATTAATTTGAACACTTCTTATGTTATAGTGTACGTGTACATAGAAGAAGATTCATTTTTCAGACCGCATTTAATAGGTGGACCCTTAAAGACAAAGTATATCTTTGAGCAAATGCATTTCCACTGGGGGAAGCGAAGACATTTGGGGAAGTGAACATTTTATCGACGGTGAGAGGTGATTA
>NW_025784328.1:0-24859 GCF_021130785.1 Homalodisca vitripennis
AAGGGAAATTTGAACGTTATTTGATTTCACTTGGCGCCTTGGGTAGCAAATTCTTTTTCCGAGAACCGCGAGAATTATTTTTGTCGGACAATAATAATGACCTACGGTACTATAAATAATTTGTAAGTTTAACGTTTAAAAACTTATGTCTAGATGTTATTTTGTCATACTTCACCCCTTGAAAATATTTATTTATTATTATGCAATAAAATTTCGTGATATATGTTATTATATTATTATCTGAAACAGTACTTTACTTGTTTATTTCAAAATAAGGTTATTATACTGACAAAGCATGTTATCTAGAAAAAATTTTATCCAAATACAATCATCTACATATCAAAATTAATGTGCATAAAAACTTCTAGTATATGTGATAAAAAGTCATGTATCTAGTGTGTTTTCAAAATGATTCGTTTGGAAGGTGTTGACTGAAGATAGTTGCCCTAAGTGAGGCCGAAATTTTTCAAGAGTTTAATTATGTTTCTCTAAGCGTAAGCCTCTATTATTATAAGATTATGTATATTGTTGGTAACTTCAATAAGATAGCCATTTGCTTTAAAATATGTTAAATTTTTCATTTTACAATCTTATTTTATAAGTTCATGTGTAATAAGGTTTTGTTGCAATTTAAACTTTATCAATTTTAGTTTACATGATACATTAAATAAAACAAAACTTTGACAAGGTTACGAATATAGTTTGGTTAAACCTTTTTATCACATACCTTTAATTTTTTGATTTGAGCTTTAGGGTAGGAGTAATGTAATACTTTCAAGTTTATTATGTAAATATTATAAATTATAGCAGTTATAAAACTCGCTGATATACACTACGCTGCGATATATTTCCAATATATTTTCACAAACCCTACATTTAAACTTTATTTGATATAAAATTTTGAACAAAATCTAATCGTCCAACATAATGTTACGTCAGAAAACTTTGATAATCTCAAATGTGGTCTGAGTTTGGGAAAGTGCAGAATGTATGCCCTTGGCTATCGGTGGTGCGTTCGGTGCCATTCCGTTTCTTACGAGGAAAAATATCACTCAAGATAGTACCCAAATTCAAGTCCAGATCACGTGAGACCTCGTAGAGGTTATCCTTAAATTTGGTCTTATTAGTAGCATATTTATGATAAATCAATCAAAAACTACATGATATGATCATCTGACGTTTCCGTTATCACGGGTCGTCGTACACAGCCTCCTCCACTTTTGTCTGTCATTCCAGGTCTCCTCTTCCTCCACCTGCATTTTCTGTAGTCCCCTTCTCTCTATGTCTTTCCACACTTGATCCTCCCATCTTCCAGAGTTTTATCATTTACAATGCATGAAATATGTTTTTAATAATATGAAGTATTGTAATATTTTCTATATTATATAGTGAGCAATAAAAAAATTATTAACTTAATTTGTAATAATCATCAAATCACAAAAGACATTAAATATTTTAATAAAATAAAATAACTTCAAATTAATTTATAAAAGTTTAATATTATCGGTGTTTACAGAATAGCTTTATTGTTATAAGCTATTTCGGTTTATTGTGATATTATAAGAATTTGCCTCTGTTAATGTTTATTTACTTAGTACGAATATTAAAATAATACAAAATCATTTCCGTAACAGTAAACGAGTAAACATTAGTAATACCTAAAACATTAGTGTTCAATGTACGCAATTTTGTGCGTAGAAGGAATTTATTTCTCAAACGTCTTGATTATACTGTAATTATTGATCAACAGTGATTTTAGATTTATTGAAGTATAATTGAAACAATAGTTTTTCATAATCTTAACAGTCATGGTAAGAATTATAAATTAATCTGATGTTATAAAAGCAAAAGTGTCCTAACAATTTAATGCCGCTTTCACTAAAAAAGATTGGCCCGAGACATATAAATTATTCTAAAAAATGTATAAACATGTAATTTGAGAATAACACTTTTATTACTATAAAAATTTTTACTATTTCATAATATAGTTCTTTATTGGAATAAAAACTAGGTAAAGAAATTATTTTGAGAAATATATAAAATAAAAATGTATACATTTCTCAGTTACTTGTATAATGCAAATCGACTTTAATAATGGATGGATATGATTACTTACGCGGCATATAGACAATGTGCTAAGAGGAGGTTTGCCCACAGGTGATCAGTTTAATCTCACAGTGTAATATCTACCCGCAGAGTTGTTACGTCAATGTCTCAGAGGACAGTTTGGTTACACTACTCCTCTCAGGTACTAAACCTTAATATAATCCACCTTCCTTTTGAAGTAACCTTTCACAGGATGCTGGTCTGAGAGAGGTGACATAATATATTATATTGTAATAATTTTGAAGGATTGAAACCGTATATGACATGTCAAAAACGTTATAAGATCAAGATAACAACAAATATTCTTTCAGTAAATAAAACAGTGACAATGACGAGGCGCTTGCGGTTGTTATCAGTTTACTCAACGGGTGATCTGTGTGATAAGTCCCGTCTAAACTTGCCAAGTCATCTTTGTATAATGGTTGTGATAAACTCATACGTTTTGTTTCCTATTAGAAAAATATGTAAGATTTGTGTTTACAGCTTTAAAAGATCGTTGAGCAAACAGCGAATTACTTTATATATGTAAAGGAAAGACATTTACTTTGAGGCATATTCATAAGACCAACTGAGAAGTATATTCATGTATGAAAATGTGTGTTTGTGTGCTTGTGTTGAAATACATATATTAAAGTCACGAAAATATTAAGAGAAAAAAGTATTTTAATTTGACAAAAGTAACGGATACTTAAAGCTAGACCTTACAATAATAAAGGCGTCATTTTCACTATAAATTGTTGATACAAATTTAATATAATTATAACGTACAAAAATACACAGTTTTGTAATGGATTGCCATTAATTAAGGGTTTAAAAGATATATATTTCTTAGAATTTTTATTTATCATTTACTACACTTCAAACAATTCAATTTTAGGACTAGATATTCCACAGAAGCTTAATCGAATGTCTAGTTTCATCTGATTATTACATGCTAAGAAATAATCTAAAATTCCCTAGAGATATGAAATGAAAGCAACAACCTTATGTAAGTAAAAATATTAAAATAATGAAGTTTTTAAATGAATCCAATAAAACCTTTTAAAAATTATTCTATATATAAAATAAAGTTTATATATACACGTTTGAACGATTTATACTTTACGTAATTTTTTTCTATATGATATCTTAAAAGCAAGAACTTGACGTGTTTAAATCTCTAAATCCGTACTGAGAAAACTTTTATTTGAAAGGGATAACTTTGGAAACGTTAAGGTCAGAGAGAAGTCCAAAAAATTAACCAATAATGTTTCTCCCCATGGATTGATATTTTATTTATACATTATCTTATAATGTTTTGTATGTACGAACAGTTTACTATATGATATATTAATATAAAACAATTGGAAAACAGCTATATTTTAATAATAATTTATATGGTGTAGCCCCACTGTTTGTAAGTCTTAAATTAACAGTATTATTTTTTAAAACAACAATTACACCAACTTCTATTGCAAAGTAACGATGAATCTGATATTCCTACATGTTTCCATTTCTGAAAAACAAAGCTGTAATAGAACAGCGGACCGGAACATAGGTATTAGCATTTATATTGAAGGATCTCTGTCTGTTTACTTCAGTTTTTCGGTTCTGATTGCAATATTTACTGTTAGCTAGTGCACAGGTTTGGATTATATAATACTGGAATACTCGTATCCATCCCCAGAATTTTAATATTTAACTCAAATATTCAACTATGAAAGATACTTTTGAGTACTCAACTTAAATACTATGTTTAATGTCAGAAATAATCTTAATTTAAAAATAAATAGTTTATATTATATTATATTTAGGTTACAAAAAAAAATTAATTCCTAATGTAGATTTGATTATTATACCCTTCTTCTTTAAAATTAACTCAAATTTGTACTATTAGCAAAACAACTTGTATCAATTTGTATTTTAAAATGTGGGCACTTTGCGCAAAAGAAAAGAATTTACTTTCTTTTACTATATTCCATATTTTGTTAATTTTTATAAAATATAATATTTATTTCTAGTTGTGTTTTAAAGATTTTTTGAAAGGCAGTTCAATTCAAATTTAGTGTCTCCAGCCAAGCATTATTTATGTGTGGCTATAATTTGGGAGGGGACTCAAAAATCAAAGTTATTGATCTCTTTTATTAATTCGTTTATAAAAAAATAATGTATTTGCCTTTATTGAAAATACTTTACTTTTGAAAACTATATTCTGCATATTAATTATATAACAGGTTATTATATTTTCAGACTTCTACTTTAAGTATATTATATTAACCGGTTCTTGGCACTATGTGCTTTTCTTATCCGTCCCTCTTCCCGCTTGTGGTATATTGTGTTGTCGCGAGGTTTGGGGGGGAGACGCCTCCGAAGCCTCCTAGTGCCAGATCAGGTGGTTTCTTGAGGAGGCCATGATTCGCTGAATTGGCTGACTCTTAAACTGTAACATTGTCAGTATCATAGGGTATTATTACACTATTATGTAATGACTTAATGAATCACAATTTATAACTTTCTAATTGGTACTACAAAATTGGTAATTTTGCATTGTTATTTCCTTTAGAGCCACAAATAAGAAAACATTTTGAAAATTGCTTGGTAACTTGAGTATATATTGAGATTTTGTAAATAAACTACCTACACTTCTATATTTCAATCTTCACACTTTAAATCTGTTTATAACAATTACACCAAATGACTAGGTACGAGTTTTTTTTCTTATGAAATTATCACGTCGGCCTCATTAAGGTGTCCTATAACATATTACGGAAATATATTGGAGCTAAACAAAGAAAGAAAATTAAACCACTACTGATCATGTAAAGGAAACTAGAAAAGTTCATGAGGATTTACGTACATAATATGCCAATACTGGAGGATTCCCTTATATTCTTCTAAATTTAATATTAACATATACAATATCCATTATAAAAAAAACTAGAAACTTTAATAGCGAAATGTTTTAAAGTGATTAAATGAGCATTCGACATATAATCAAATCGAAGTACATGTGATTCGTCGATTGGGTAGACGACAATGCAGGCTCAACTGCATTGTATAATGATATACCACGTACATAATATTACAGGTAATGTTTAACATTGTAAATTAGGAGACAGCTATAAATAACATTAAAATCTGACTATCTGACAGGTGCATTTGTTTTTATGCACTGTACATTGTATTATGCACGAGTTCCTAAAGTGTGATTATATATAAAATACTCGCCTTCGGCTCGCTGGGGGCTACGCCCCCAGGCCCCCATTTGGGTGTTGGCTAAATTCGGGGATAAGCGTAGTTTCGGTGATTGGTTAAATTCAGACGTGAAGTTTTAATAATTTTATGTATCCGTTCCCGAGAATCTTACGGGTCGTAATGCTTCGCTAACGCTCAGCCAAAAGATGTGTGGTGTATAATATTAATCAATTGATGTGGTAGAAGAGTTAAGTTATGTGTTCGTGAAATTTTGGAGACAAGAAGAATTTGGTTTTAACCAAAGTCAGAGGACGTATGTATATACCATAGTTTAATTTTTCCGGATTTTACCCAAACTTTTGACTTTGAGGGCGTTTTGCGGCTTAAACCGTTAGAGATACGTGAAAAAGTGACTGGACCTTTCTTGTCGGAAATTTAATTTTATCTTTCGATTCCGTCGTCAGATTTTAGCTACGACGTCTGGTTTAGCCAGTACGGAGCTGTGGAGAAAGGACTGCACTGGTGGGCTATTGTGAATTGTTTAGTGTAAATATAAGAAAAACCCAACCCTGAGTCATTATTTTTAAGTTTTGTAGGGGTTTAATTTGCTCAGAGGTTTATCTTGTCATGCCAGGAAATTCCCGGGAGGGGGGAGATTAATGTTAAAGGGGGTTAATACATCAGGGGGTTTAATTTAGTCAGGATATTTTCTGGTCATATGAATAAATTCCCGGGGGGGGGGGGGTTAATGTTACAAGTGGTTAATGACACACGTGGGCCTATTTTAGAGGGTGTTGTGTCCTGTGAACATAATAAAAAAAACACTCTGTCCCTATCTACTATTGAAACTTCACTAACGCTCAGCCAACTCCTGACGTGGAGGGGGTTTTAGTCACTCGTTAACGTAGTAATACAAGGTCAAGCTGGAACCAGCATGAAGCGCACTAATTATAGTTGAAAAATTTAAAACACCTAAAAGTAATGACGAAGAATTTGTCATTTAGAGCATTTATCAGGCTTACGGAAAGATAAACGATGGAAAGCTGCTGGACCTTTTTTGTTGATTTCATAAATATCTAGTTATAAAAAGTTTTACATTTAAGCTACGGCCAACGGTTCGGCCACTATCGAGCCCAAAATGTAAGTTTTTAAGTGAAATTTTCGGCATAATCACGTTTTTTACGGCTAAACCATGGAAGATAGAGTAAAAAGTTACTGGAACTTTTGTGTACATCGCATTATTTTGTATTAAAATAAAATTTTTTATTCTGGCCTAGAACTAAGATTTTGTCTGAAATAGAGTCCAGAAAACAAAATCTTGCGTTAAACTTAAAAAATCGATACTTTATAACGCGTAATGCGGCCAAACCATTGGGGATAGGGCAATAAGTTACTTGACCTTTTTTGTAGATCACGCGATTTACTAAATCCCATTGAAAATTTGTTTTGAGCTACGACCAACCGTTTAGCCGCTATCGAGCCCGAAAGGTACATTTTTAGGCGAAAATTTCAAAATAATTTCACTTAATCGCATTTTACGGCCAAACCAATGAAGATAGAGTAAAAGGGTACTCAACCATTTTTGTAGATAATCTTATTTCCTAAATCAAACGTTCGTCTATTTTTGAGTTACGACCAACAGTTTAGCCACTATCGAGCCCGAAAAACAAAAGTTTCACGTAAAAATTACAAAAAAATTGCACATAATCACGTCTTTCGGCCGAACCACTGGAAGTAAAGCAAAAAGTCACTGGACCTTTTCTGTAGATCGCGCAATTTGCTAATTTGATGGGTCAATCAGATTTGAGCTACGACCTACCGTTCGACCACTATCAGGCTCGAAACTTTATTTTAAGCTAAAAAAATCTCTGGAATGTCAAACATTCCCGCGTTTTGTCGTTTAACCACACGAGATAGGACAAAAAGTCACTGGACCTTTGTTGTAGTTCACTTCATTCCTGACTAACGATTTTTCGTCAGATCGAAGCTAGCTCCAACGGTTCACCCGCTATCAGGCTTACAAGAAATGCCTGCAGAAATGCGCGATTATTGAGGAATTTTTTTGAGGGGTTTAAAAGTAAAAAAGTCCGGTTTTCAGACTTTTCCTCCGGGTCATATTGCAAAAGGTACCTGCATGCCAAATTTCAAGTTTCCAGCACTGCTAGAACTATGTTAGAATTTGTATCTATATATCAGTGAGTGAGTCAGTCAGTCAGTTTCACATGCGGCTGTATAAGTATTTAGACTATGTAGCACAAGAGAAACATACTATACAACTATGGACAACATAGTAAACCAAAAACATTTTTTTTATATTCACAACTAAATTTAACACATATTATCACCCACAATACATCGTATTGTATAATATAAGTAAGTGGAACTATTTAATTGGTAAAAATTTACCATAAAATGAGAATTCCTATTGTTATAAAGTAAACTATCAGTTTTTAACGTAAAAAAAAGAATTTTTGTATTTCATACATTAATTTAAATGTGTAATCCCTACGTCCAATTTTATTGTACGGATGTAGTACATGTCAATCTAGAAACTATTGGTAGAACTTGAAACAAATTTTTTTTTAATTTTAAATGAGTTTTCAAAGTTTACGGAAAACACTCTTAGAGGAAAGTTAAATTCTTGGCATGAAAATCGATCAATAATAATACTAGTGAATTAAATAAAAACTCGTAGCAAGGAACTTGTGTTCTCACCTAAAATTTCGCTTGTATAAATTTTCACTTCAAGCTTTTTCATGTTTAAGACATGAACCTATACTCTTTGTAGCGCTTACTTTCTTTCAGTAAAACAGTGGCAACTCTTGTCTTTGATCCCCAACTTTGACGTACTTCAACTTCTAAATCACGTACGGTTGGCAGCACTGAAATGTGAACATGTGAGTTTCTTACTTCACAAAGTAGTTTTGTTTATCAAAAGAGTTTTTTCATTATATTCAGTTCCCGTGTAAATGTCATGGCTTTAGGACTATTATAAATACTTGCCCGTTTATAAGACAAGTGATGGCAATGTTCTCTCTACAATATAGTACAAGCATAATTGACAGAAGCCATATTCAATAACTTTGATTAATAATGACCTAACACCCATATTTTTACTACATAAAAAATTTGTTAACTATTTAAATATACAGTAATAATTGGAAAAAATTGTATACCTATTATAGGCTACAATTACTTTTTAGAATCGAATAATTATTGCTTAAAATTATGTAGTTATTTAATTGTATTACTAGCTGACCCGGCGAACTTTGTCCCGCCTTAAAGGCAATATCACATGATCACATTTTTTACTTTTAAATTAGGATAATTGTAAATAAAAAAATATAATTATTCAATGATTCTTTATTTGCCATTTATTGTAGCACCTTGTGATAAACTACATTTTTTGTTTTTTTTATTAGGCGCGAAATCAAATAACGCGGATGGTCTTCCGACCCGTGGACATGCCACATTTAATTTGCCATTGGAAAAACATGGATGTGTGAGATTAAGACCACAAACTTTCAACGATTGGCCTTGTTACTTATTTACAGTCATGACGGATCGGAAATTGAAACCGTTTAAACTCAAATGGCATGTCGGGTGGGATCATCGGGATCCTCGGAATGAGAATTTCCTCACCTTTGAGTATTGTGGTGTAAATCAAATTGTTCATCAACTTACTTACCACCAAACTTGTTCCGTTGCACAGTTTTGGTTGGTATAAGTTTCGAAGCATGATTACTACAGAACCAATATTTAGTTGTAAACTGTGCCAGGTACATCCAAGGAGTTTAAACATTCAATTGGATAGTTGGTGGCATCATCTTCATTTGTTACACAGTCAACAGATTTGAAAGAATGCAGTGTACCAATGATCTCATTCTGAATTATGTAGTTTAAGTCATCTACATCTTTATTCTTAGCTGCAAAAATTGCTCGCTCACTCAACCATTCATTATTTTTGAGGTTAGTAATGATGTTTGGGAATACTTTGTTGATGAGTTCGTCTTTCGATGAGACAAAGTTACAGATATTCCGAGGAAATGAAATCAATCCGCTCGATTCGTCGACAGGTACTCGACCATTACCGATAGTCAACAATTACTCAGAGAAATCTTCAGCAGATGTATCGTTCAGCAATGCAACTCTCATGTTTGTTGTCAGCTGAAGTTTCCTAACATAGCGCCATAGATTCGATGATTTGAGGCAAGCGTTTATTTTGTCGGCAGCAGTCGATCTGGGAATTACTGGCAATGTTTGGCGGAAATCGCCAGACAGTAAAATAGTTGCGCCTCCAAAACATTTTGAGTCATTACGTAGATCTTGCAATGTTAGGTTAACTGCTTCCAATGCACGTTTATGCGCTATTGTGCATTCGTCCCAGATGATGATCTTCGATTCTGATAAAACTTTCGCCATAGCGGAGCGCTTTGTAATGTTGCCCGTTGGTTCTTCAATATATTGAAGATTTAACGGCAATTTTAATGCAGAATGTGCCGTACGACATCCTTCTAGCAATGTGGCTGCTATTCCAGAAGAAGCAACTGAAACTGCAATGTTGGATCTTGCACGAACAGTGGCTAAAACTACTGACATGAGGAATGTCTTACCAGTTCCACCATGTAAAATATAAACCACCGTTTCCATCATCAATTGCCTTCATTAATGTAATCATAAACTTCCTTTTGTTGGGGGTTCATCAGGTGCACATTTGTTTGAACTACTAAATCTAATTCCTGGTGATCATATTCACGTTCCCTTTTCAATTCTCGATTAAATGCGTCATTCATTTTACGATTTGGCGCTGGCATTCCTAACCTGACTAATAAACTACCACACATGAGATAACTCATGTCTTCGATCAAGAGTAAGGCCCGATTATGTATCTCCTCATTCATTTTAAGATCGGAATTTAATTGAACTGACACGAATTTGATGTAAAATATCTTATGCCATATTATCCTTGTATATTTGTGCCACAGGTTAGATGGGTTTTTGATTGAAAGCATGTCTAACTGATGATAGCAAATAATGTACGTATCTGAACTTGGAGATGCAGAGATAAACTGCTTTTGAATTGTAAAAAATTAAAATTTGATTTGTATTATCTGGATAGTAAAGTCTATGCTTAACAGTGATTGCAGAAACAGTTGAAACAAAATTTGCTGTTTTCCTCTTAAGCTTACTGTATGCTTTAAAACTATAAAATCTAAAAGAAATTTAAAATGGTAATTAAATGATATAAACATATATTTCTTTTTTTGCATTATATATGTTTACAAAGAACAGTCTGATTCAATTTGAACAGGCCCTTCCACTTAATAACATATGTTTGCTGTAATGCATTTCTTACGGGTATTTCCGTAACTTTTTTAGAGACCATTGGGGCGGAATCCTGAATCGGGAACGGGATAAAAAAGTATCCTATGTGTTTCTCCCAGTTCTTAGCTACCTCCCTACCGATTTCCAGCCAAATCGGATCAGCCCGTTCTTGACTTATAAATAGTGTAACTAACACGACTTTCTTTTATATGTATAGATTGAGAATATTATATGTAATACATATTTTGTTTATACCTCATTACAACTTAAAATCCCATTATAGTTTTTAACTAAATTTTACCTGTATTGATGTTATTAATGTAATAAACACAGTTTGATACTGATTATAACGCATTGCATAACTGATATCCAAAACAATTAGCATTAAACTAGATATACTAATATAAAACTCTATATAAATGCGGTTGTTTTTAGTTTTAGATGTTCTTTTTTATTTTTCTAGCCTATGGTGTTTTTATATTTGTTATCATTAGCAATTTTTTATGAATCATGTTTCTAATAATTACATAAAATCAAGGTTAGTGGTTCATGTTTGTGTATATTACAGTTTTTTGTCAAATTTTGCCAAAAAAATTTTCGATTTCCCTTAGCTTATTCTAAATTAAATATACGTTTAAATATATTCCTAAATTATGCATATAGTTTTCATCGGTTTTTATATTAATTAGATTCTATAGTTTAATAATATGTCAATTCTCAGCTGAATATTATAATAAATATTACTATGAATAATAATTAATATTTTTGGTATGAGTACAAAATAATGAAGCACAGCTATATCAAACACATTGGATAAGAACGGTCAATGTAGTTCTAGATAACTCAATAAGGAATCACTGAATATTTTAATAAAAAACTTATTTTTAGGGGGACTAATGTGTACGTTCTTAGATATTACAAAATAATATTTTGGTTTATACATGTAAAATAGTGTTAAAGGTTGTATTAAATAGATGGTCTTATTCCTGACTGCTTTTTTAGCAATGACTAAAAATATGTCCCAAGAATTGCATACCAGACTAATACAAAATAATTTTAGGAAACTACTATATCGGTAATATTTAGTATGTTTACTACAGAAGAATGATTAGGATTATTAACCGGTATAGTTATTAAAGATTAATATAAATAATCGTTTTAATTATCAATTTTACTATCAGATGCACCACTTCTTCGAAGAGAGAATATCTAAATTATTGCCATATTCTCACTTTGTTGCATATTCTGGACTAATACTCACTAAAACAAAATAAATCATACTTTGTTAAACTACATTCTGAATTAGAAGACACTTTTTATTCAAAGGTAACATCGAGATATGTTTTCACTCTAAAGCTTCCACTCCAAACATCTGTACACTGTATAATCACATTATTGAACCAATGCGAAAAAACTTTAAGTAATTGGTAATTTTGTAACAGTTCCGTACAGTGACTTGTCTCTTACTAGTTGTCGGATACGGTCATTCCACAGTCTACTTCCTTTCCAAGATTACCGGAAGTTACTCTACTCACACTTGGACATGCTATTTCCTCTTTTAATGCCCATAATTTTTCTAGATTGAAATGGGAATCAATAACGTTGATAAAGGTTGTGGAAATGTCCTTGTTTCTTAGCCTTGTACTATTTAAAATACTGTTGTTTATTATTAGCGGCTTAACTTAAATGTATTAGCTGAGCTTTAGTGAGACCTGTTATTTTAGTGAAATAAAAATTTGCTTACTACATTAAACTATTTTACTTAATTTTTACTTTACCTCATATGTAATTTAGATATTGCAATAGTTTAAGTAGTAGGTAGGTTTTACAAAGTTTGCTCAATTATATCACTCATACAGCATATCATTACATAAATTGCCCTGCTAATAGATTAAAACATGCTATAGTATTTAAGAGATTATATAGTTTTGTACATACAGTTATATACATTCTTTTCACGACGTTTTGTTTCTCAACTTAGAATAAATTTATTCATAAGTAGTAGGTAAGAGAAGTTTAAACTTCCTCAATGATTTATTTCTCGTACTATCTTATAAGTTTTTTTTTATGTATATGAGCATAAGCAATAAATTTGGTACAAACTTTTCCCCGTAAATGATATTTCCATATTACATGGTATTTTTATAGTTTTAATGAATTTTGTAGTATTAAAACTACTAAAATCGTTTTAATGTCTTATACGGCAAACGTAAATACTATAGTGTGTTAAAATTCTTTTACTCAGAATCTTTTTTTCAAGCTGTAGAATTTAAACCCTGCTATTTCCCGAATTATTGAATTTTTTTAATACAAATGTTCTTTTGATCCTGGGACAACGCGATGTTAGGAGACAACTGTAACAATTGCAGAATAGGATATAACTCTATATTTTGGTTTTTGAAGTCACATGATAAATAGATGGAGATAATAAGGTGTGTAATATGTTTAAGGTAGTATACAGTTGAGTTACATGAAATGGCAACGCAGATAGAAGTTTATGCCTCATGACACAGAACAAACGACTGATAAAACCACATTAGATGTGAGCAGGTGGTTCGTGTGGCTTGATAGCTTTCGGTTGTAACAAGTTAGTGTCGACATTAACTGTAGAGGTTTAAATACAAATGCAAGAATTAAAGGTAGGGACACAATAGGGTACAATATTTTTACCTTAACCTCTATTTTTTGTGAGTGCGTTTTTACATACCAGAATTTTTGACAATGGAGGTCTAGATGGCTGTCAATTTTCATCTAGGTATCTCGTTTAAACAAATATTGTATTGTATTTTAAAAAATAATTCTGAAGATCCAGCCGTTTATTTCATTACTTAGCTGAGATAATATCTGTTAACGTGCAAAAGTTCCAACCCTATAATTTGAGCCATGTTCTCTTAAGAGGTAAATTGAGAAAGATCAGGTGACTCTGACGGGCTCATAGTACAATGTATGAACCGCTCACAAAGAAATCTGAGCAGGAGCAAATATCTGAGCAGCCTCACGCAGGAGGAGCCCCTCTCATGCGGAGGGAGTATGTCGGGCAGCGGGAAGGGAATCTTCTTATCTCTCTTTGTGGACCATGTCTCGCTTTTGCTTACATTCCAGCTAATTACATATTCTATAACTAAGTATAAGTGTCGCAGTTTCAAGCGTAAAATATTGATTAAACAGATTTAGGTAGCCATAGATGTATCGAGGGAACTTTCGTTATATTTTGAGGTTAGCAACGTAGTTGCAGTAGCCAGTTTAGATATTTGTCGTTCGGTCATGGATTTAATCAATTCGAAGTGTGAACGAGTGATCCGGATTAGAGTGTTAATAAGACCTGTTAGCCTCGATGTTTTGTACAATTTGTTTCCTGTCTACAGAATAAATTTGGTATTTTATTTTCGAAATTTTATATTATTTCTAAGAATCGTCAAAAACTTATAATACTGTAATTAGGTTCATTTTAAAACAATTACCTATACAATTTTTTTAAGAGTCTTACTTTTTTACTTTTTCTAAGCAGTACTACATCAGAACCCTCAATAAAGCGAGCAATGTGTCATAAGTAAGCTATTTTGCTGCGAAGTTTTAACGTTGGCAATAAGTGTGCTCAATAAACTGTGCCTTAAACCCAGGTGACTCTTATTGGCTGGCAAAGTTAGCGTTCTCCCCTCTTAGTGGTACTATTAATCTTAACACACAAGATCCCGAAAGAAATATGGTTAATCAGTTTGTAATCTTAAAGAACCAGTCTGATTTCAGATTAAAGTTTTATTGATGTACTGTTTTTAACAGGTTACAGTTACAGGTTATAATCCACCACCACTTAACCAGGTTTTACTGTACCACTTCTTTTTTCAAACAAAACAAGATACAAGTGTGAAGTTAGCCTGCAAGAAAGACGTCATCTGTATGTCACAAATATTTCTTGTCAAATTTGCTTGGGTTAAAATTCTAAACTAAAGTGAAATCTATACTGACTGAACTAACCTAAAACTAAGAACATTAATATTAATGGATTTTGTGATGGTAGAGATTAGTGTGTAATTGGGCAGCAAGAATGACGTAATCTATATCCCAAAGTAAATAGTCCAAATATCTATGTCAAGTAATCTAACTATTAACATTAATTGTAATGGGATTTATGATAGAGCGGTCTAGTAAAAACATAGGCAACAACAATGACGTCACCTATATTACGAAAGTAACTAGTGTACAATGAAGTTCTGGTGCATAGAAAATTATCGTCCTTTATTTCCGTATACAGTGTATTTGTACGAATTTCAGTTTAAAAATTCACTAATAGAGTTTTAAATAATTTTAAAATTCGTATTTTGAAATAAAAATATGAATATATCAGTTTTAGTTTTTTTTTTTACGCTCAGATGTTGTTGTACTAAGTATATATGTATCTACATGTTTTGTCTTGGCTCTAATTGATTACATTATTAAGTATTCCGCCAGCACGTGAAAGGAAACAATATAGAATATAATCTCAAGAAACAAATAATTCAATAATTTTTTAATACTTGATTTTTGTCGATGTATTTAGGTATATTACAAATAATAGTCCAATAACATCTATTTTTAAAATGAATTGCTACCTAACTATTTCTATATGGAATCACCCTTGTTAATTATTTATTTCTTTAAAGGTACAATATTATGATGTACTGGTTTAATTACTTAATTACTGATTGTCATAAAGAAAAGCACAGAATTTTGTACAGTGTATAATAGGTTTGACAACAAAACACAATCATTATCAACTTCTGTCACAATCAGTACTGCCAATACCATGGTGAACATGCGAAATACTGTGCTTCTTAACCTATTGAAAGTTATAATAGCAAAGTAACTTAACAATAGGATATATAATGCATTTCCTGAAATCTGTATTCAGTTCTTCTGCATAGTGAGAAAGTTTTCGGAAATATTTATATTTTATTGAATTCACCATTATTATTATTTAATATAAAATTGACACACAAAAACTAGATAATCTATTTATATTTTCTACAAAGATATTGCTTCTTTTAATCATATACAAACACAATTTGAAAAAAATAAAAATTCTTTTCATATCGTAATATTGTTCTAATTAGAAAGGCTTATTAAATTTTTTTTTTGAAAAAAGATAAAATCTAAAATTAAAATTTATTGAAAAATATATCAATTATGCTGAATATTGTAGCAAATTATACAAATTATACAAATACAATTAAAAAAAAAAATTCTTTTCATATCTTTATATTGTACTAGTTAGTAGGCATATTAAATTTTCTTGAAAAAGATAAAATCTAAAATTAAAATTGATTGAAAAATATAGGCCTAACTATTATGCTGAATATTGTAGCAATTATATAGTATATCATAACTACAACTTTTCTCAAAATGTAAAAATTTTAAACTGTTTGGTTGTTATTATGGTAAAGTAACACTATATATTTATTACAAGAGGTAGGTGATAAGCACTGTGAGAAAATGATTATGTCATATGACAAGCGTAATGAAAACGTAATGACATACATGCCCCTTATCTACAGCCGTGAAAACACATTATCTGCAACCTGCGGTTAGCGAAGTAATAGCAACTGAAGTGTAATATTCTTGAGGGTGTTAAACCACTTACTGAATATAACAGGTCTTACAATGTCGTTTACGTTGTAATATACATTTTTCTACTCAAACGGAAAGTTATATTTAGTTATAGTTATTAGTGTTTTACACAGAACACAACCTCATACCGCCGCCCGGAAACGCCTTACTTACCAAGAGAATTTTAAGATAGAAACAAATACTACAAGAAACTCGACCTAACCATTAAACAGCTGACCGCTTTCAATCTCTATCCGCCCCGCACCGCGAGCAAGATGCGGCCAAGATAACGGTACCGAACCAGTAGGCTACTAATTACTTACTTTGCATATTGCCTCTTGAAAGCCTAAATTTCGGAAGGGAATTGCAGTAAATCCAACTATTACCTTAAATGTACAATCGGTACAATCTTCCGCTTAAAATTATATCTAAATTTTCATACTTTTTGTTTCATAAAAATATGTTCCAAATATATACTTTAATATTATACTGTAGGATGTAATCCAAACTGAACAACTTTGATCGAACACGGCTGCAATAAATAGAATAGCCCTAATGTACACGACATGAAACAGGTTTCCCAACGTAACACAAACAATATCAGGCCCTCACGTCCAGGGCCGCCAATAGTGAGCCAGAAGTATATAGTATTGTGATTTGTATTCATTTAAAGTTGTAATGGAAATTCAACTAACATCTGGCTATTATATTCTATTTATTTTCAACAATGGATAGTATTTATGTTATAGGATTTTATCAATGTTAGTGCTTTATTCTGCATTGTAAAGGGTATAATTTTTATTATAATATGTTAAGTAGTTGAACGCAATGTGAAATTTTATTAATTCTGTGTAACATACTGATTTAGAGTTATTGGAAAATATTATTATCCGCATTATTGCGTAGGTGAAAACCGCCAATGTTTTGTAAATAAAGATGTTAAGATTATTTGACACGCGCACATAATTCAAAGCTGTTGGAAGGAGAATTATTTATAAGTAGAATCTATTGTAAGTGAAAAAAGGCATCTAAATATAATGTATACTGCTATATTAAATTTGGTTAAATCCGAACATAAACATATATGTTACAATGTCCCGAAAAATAATCATTTAAAATTGATTTATTAATATATAGTTATTTGCTTATATATGCTTGGTTTAACACTTTAACCAGTGTGCATTATTTGAATTTCTCTAAACCTAGCCAAATGTTCATTTATTTAACCAAGCAGAAAATATGACAACGACATAAGTTTCATTTTGCTAAACAGTCTTATTGATTGGCTTCTGTCTTACTTTTCCTACATAATTGTAAACATATACAATAGCTTTGGAATCATTCAATCCGAGGTTCGTGTTCACTATGTTTTGTCTCAATAAGTAATTATCGTATTTAACAACGAAAACTGCTATTTTATTGTATATTCATAAAAAATTTAATATTCATCTTTATTCGAATAGCAAAATATTGTTGAACAGAATCATATCAATACACCTATACATATTTTACAAATAGCATGGAAGAATGTGTTAAAATATAATAAGAACACACTGTAGATAATAAATAACTCCCTGGAATTTTTGATAATTTTTTAATTTCCTTCTCCTTACGAGATATATTGGAAACGTACTTAAATACAACCATTCAATACGTTTTCTTTCCCTAAATATCCATCTGATTAAAGTCATATCAGTATACTCCCTGCAATATCTAAACATTTAAAAAGAAACGTTCACTAACAGTCCCTATGTGTTGTTCACAGATTGCTGATTATGATTATAAAGAAGATTCTGTATTTTCTCAATGCTTCTATCAGTGTTTCGTCCTTACTAAATTCCTTGCCACGTTCCTCATAAAAATTACAGTAGATATAACAGTTATCATAGACAAGCTACAGTTTAAACACATTTAATTTTTCCCACGTTTTTGACCGCAAATTTCACCTTCTTTTGTTAATAAAATTTAAAAAGTCTTGATTTCTCTGATAGTTGTTTCAAGTGGCTAACGGTATACATTAGATAATACCAGAAATTTGAAAGTGGGGTCTTTTGTTGGTGAAGTTAGTTCCTTTTTGCTATAAGCTCGGCTAGAGAGACGGGTGGTTGTTCTTATATTTGCTCTTGTGGCAACTGCGTGTAAGATGAGTAAATGGATAAATAGATGTCATAAAAAATAAGACAAATATTGTAATTGTCTCTTTTTATCAAAGATATTTTCTCTAAGTTTAATGTTTTAAATGAATTTAAAATTTAATATGTAAATTGTTTTATTAAATCCAATATTTAATTTGTTTCCTGAATGTAATTCATTTAAAAATCCCAGTTTTAATCTCGTTATAAAGGCCGTTATATATATATAATATATATATTCATATATAATATATATATATATGAACATATATATATTAATATATATATATATATATATATAATGAATATATATATATATTTCACTTCGGGTTTATAAACGCAGAATTTGCTCTATTACAACAATTATTAGACTTCTTGATATAAAGTTCCCTTTAATATTTCGGCTTTGCCGTTTTCAAAAAGGTATAATGAAAATAACAATAAAGCAAACAAAATTTACAATATTAAATAAATAAAAATGTACATAAATAAATAAACAGGAATTTTTGAACCTGTGAATTAACACCAAAGAGAAATATCATGAACAGAGAAAGAATTTAGAAAAAGAAATTCGAAAAAATTATACATAATAAAAACAATTTATCATTTCATCTTTATTCAGACCAAAGGGTACTTTTTGATTTTAATATAAAACTGATGTGCCTGTTATTAATTTTTCTAAGTAAATTTTGTTTCCATACTTCGGGTACTTTTGAAAATACCTTTCAGTGAATAACATTGTTCAAAATTTTGTTGGTGGCCTAATGCGTGTTGTGAAAACCCAATTTTTTCATCCTGTTTTTTTAGACGAACAACGATGATTATTCATTCTTACGTGCAATGGATTTGTTATCAATCCAACATAATGCATTGCACAATTTTTACCTGTTAATTGATAAAATTACATGTTTACTTTTGCAATTAATTTCTCCTCTAAATAGGGTAAGTTTTTCTTTGTTTTACTACTGGTAAAAGAATTGGACGATTTTATAATTTTGCAAGTGTTACATCGTTTGTCTTTACAGGGTTGACACTTAAAACTAAAACTTTACTTCTTCTCTGAATTTTGAATGTCAGTAGGTGGCAATTTGGGCATTACCAGAATATTTTTCAGGTTTGTTTTAGTATTTCTACGAAACACTAGCCTGGGTGGTGTTGAAAATAAGTTTTTATTGATTGGTGAAGATTCAAGAATTTTGTGTGTCGTTCTTAGAATAATTGTTTGTTTTATATAAACCAGGAAAATATTTTGTTATAAATTTTACATCATAATTCTTTTGGATTTTATTAAAATTTAGAGTGTTTAATTAGATTGTTTATAAATTTTGAAGGATATTTTCTTTTGACAAATGCATTCCCAAGTTTTTCTAGATAATTTTGAAAATATGCACTATCAGTACATAATTTTTTTGGCCCTAACTGACAAATCCTTTGGTACTGATTTTTTGACGACATGTACAGCTGTTGAAATGTAGATAATCCATTGTGTTAATGTCTTTAATATTAGTATAATATTATTAGTAATATTAGTCTGGAAAGGATTACTAGTATATTAATTATTAAATAGTTTCAATTGCTATACGTAAAATATTGCAATATGACAAAGCAGTAATATTTTTTTTAATTAAAATTTGTTTTATATATGTATTATTAAAGCATAACACTCTTCTTATTTCACACAATTTTTTTATGTCACAAATCACAGCATAAGTCCGTATATTCCTGTGTACTGTTTACCCAGAGAAGATACCAGGATATTAGGTTCTGCCATCAGAGATCCAAAAAACCAACGTATGGGTACCTTAATCAGTACTAACTTCTGTTTATGTTGATTATCTTGTTTCTCTATGTTGTATATAAGAAGCTTCGCAGAAAGAATATGTAACAAAACAGAGAAACATAAAAAATAAGAGAGTATGAAAATAAATTAAAACCAAACTAACAATGCAGTTTTCCAGCCTGTTAAAGAAAGGTAAAACCTCAGTGTTATCTATCTCTCTAAAGAGTCTCCACACACGAGTACACAGCAGTGCGTGTGGCCCGGAGAGCTGAGTATTATTTATCATGTTGTGTGTACACCCGTCTCCTGAATCTGCATACTGATGATCGTATCTATTAAGGAAGTGTAAAAGTGCTAGCTTTTTGCACATTCTTAATCTTTTCAAATAACGATTTTGCCAAGACGATTTTATTCTTCTTGTGATAAATACGCTACATGATTTCAATGTTATGATCTTGGCATAGGTAAAAAAAGGAAAAATTTTTGTTTACGACTATAAATTTATTAATAAAAGTAAACCATTATCAATATTCAGTTTTAACCTATATATTTTTCCTCGATTATATATACTTTTGCATGCATGTAGTAGGATATTTTTAAAGTAAGATAACTTTTCCTAATTTCCACTATTTTTCTGGTTAGTTTAGTTTTTATTTAATTTTGTAATAAGTATGCGTATAAAACATAGCTAAAATGTATGTAAGCTAATTAAATAATACGACAGGTTTTACTTAATAGGTTATAACCTGCAAAGCAAAAATGGTCATAAAAAATCTGAATTCACAGCAACAAGATGGGTTATTAAAAAAATTACAGACTGAAACACATATATTTCTTTCGGGATCTTGGGCAAAAGATTAATTGCACCAATAAGTGGAAAGAAACGCCAACGTTGCCAGCCAATAAGAGTCCACCTGGGTTTATGGCAACAGTTTGTTGAGCACACTTACTGCCAACGTTAAAACTTTGTAGCCGAAAATAGCTTACTTATGACACATTGCCTCGCTTTATTGAAGGTTCGGATGTAGTGCTGTTTTAGAAAAAGTAAGGCTCTAAAAATTTGTATAGTTCAATAATCAGTGGAACTTACCTATAAGTTCTGGAAATTGGAACTTTAGTAGATTTATTCTAAACAGGAACAATAACATGAAATTCTAAGTAAACCCCGTGATCTTTAGGAGCCCTTGGGGGCTACGATTAGATACGTTGATATTTGCTTAATACTTTAGTTGCATGTTGTTTATTATTATCATTAGTTAGTTATCATTATATTTACCCTATATAAGGAATTTATTATCTTTAATTACTAACACCGAATTATCGCAGTTGAAGAATTTATAAGTAGAACAGTAGCTCCTTTGTGATGTAAGTAAATGAATGAATCGTCTACACATTAAAACAATTAGGTTTGGAAAGCTATAATCTATTAAAATTCTCATGTAGCCAACAAAACTATAAAACAATTTATAAAATAAATAGTAAATAAAGTATAAAATCTAAAATTTTACTATAAAATTCAGAGTTTAACTAATTTAAACAACCGCAAACACATGAGAAAAATGCAATATAATCTATTAAAAATAATATTAAATTTTAGTCTTGTACTTGTTTCATTATCCCAGCATTATTTACTTATATTTTGATATAGAATTGTATAACGAGATATTGTATCTTATTTTTTAGTTGTGGGGCCAAAATGAATTAAAATTTGTTTGATGATTTTAAAACTGTAAAGTGGATATACATATCACTACCAATTATCATATTGTTAATGATTTTAATTTAGTTATTCTCTTGGTATTATAGATGATTTTGATAGTTTCTAAGGCTTTTTAAAATTATAATTCCACTTATAAATATTATTAAACTTAATTTTCTATTAAGTAATTGAGTTACTAATATAATTTCTCGAGAAATGTATTTTATATTAATTATGTAATATAATAATCATTGTACAGTATATATACAAGGTGTTTGAAAACTCTGGGTACGGCTAAATATTTTACAAACCATAGCAGATAACATCTATAAACTTTGCAAAGTGTCATATGGCTATGTAAACTATTTTTCCCTTGCTATTACCATGACATGCCAAACATGGGGGGACGGCCCACAGATGGAAAACTTGGATATCTTAAATTAAAGCATGGGTCGAGTGAATACCTCATTTTGTAAGAGCTCACTTAGTCTACTTGAATGCCCTAGTTTGAATGCCGCAAACCGCATCTCAAAATGTTTATCCAATCAGAAATGGCGGGTTGTTTTAGGTGCACATTGTGAAGTAACATTATGCCATTTCTGACTGGATCGTTCGTATTCTGGATGCGGTAGGCGGCGTTTTAACTCTACTAACCAATGGTTTCACTGATTAGTATTCATAAAAAATAACAAAAAAATGTATGTCAAAAATTAAGTGGTAAGTTAGCTATTTCACCAAAAAAGAACAATGGTATTGTTTATTATCCACTTTAAACATTTTTTAAATGTTTAAACTAATTTATTTAAGAGGAACTTCGATTTTTAATATTGTAAAATTTTCCATTAATGAATGCTGTCACTTTCTAAATGTTAGACAAAATTACCTGGGTTTCCCCCCCCTTATCATTTCAGGTTGTTTATCAACAACAGAAAAAGTCATACATCTATTAATTTCCTGTTACGGGAAATCAAATTGTCAGTACTGAGTTCTTTCAGATTTTTAGTGAGTGCGCGTACAGTGTTAGTTGTTTCTAGTTTAAAATTGTTGAATTTCAAGTTATTACCGAAAGAGAAATGGAATTATCAGACGGTGACATAATTAATATACTCATTATGAGGGGATATGTTGACCTCAAGCGCTCTTAACAAACCGTAGCAGATTTATTTCATGAAAGATTTCCGAACAGACCACCTATTTCAAAAAATGGTGTTTTCACCACCGTCCACCGTTTCAAAGAAAATGCAACTGTAAAAGATCTTCGTCGCAGTGGCAGACCTAAAACAGCGACTAATGAGGACATGGCTACCGACGTACTTGTAACAGTCATTGAAGAGCCACATGCGACTACCAGGAATCTTGCTACTGAGTATAAACATTTAGTACATATTCTGTATGGAAAAATGTTAAGTTCTGACAATTACCACCCTTACAAGGTACATCTTGTACATGAACTATCCGAGGACAATTTTGATAGATGTATCGAATACTGCGATACAATGATGCAAAAGTTTATCAAACCAACCTTATGACATAAACGACTTAAGACAAAGAATATTACATGAAGCGGCAGAAATACCTCATGAAATACTATGCAATGTAATGGATGGCTAACTTCAACCGGCTAGCTCACTGTCAAACTGCAATGGGAGAACAATTTGAACATTCATTGTAAATAAAAGGTTAGTTGCAAATTATTAATAAGTAAGTACTTTGTTCTAAGATTGTATTTTAACCTAGTGAATAAAATAGCATTGCTAGTGTGTAACTGTGTTAATTCATAAACATAAAACGACGAATTCATATTAGTTTTATTTATTGTGTTTATAAAATTTATGACGTAATTTGAAAATTAAAAAAGTCAGTGAAAATACATCGGTTAGTAGAGTGAAATGCCGCCTACCGCATTAGAATACGACGATCCGGTCAGAAATGGCAGCGCATAATGTACTTCAAAATGTGCACCTAAAACAACCCGCCATTTCTGATTGGATAAACATTTTGAGATGCGGTTTGCGGCATTCAGCTCTACTAAGTGAGCTCTTTTTAAATGAGGTATCACTCGACCCATGCTTTAAATTAAGATTTTCATGTTTTCCTCTGTGGGCCGTCCCCCCCATGGTTGGCATGTCATGGTAATAACAAGGAAAAATAGTTTAAATAGCCCATATTACACTGTTCAAAGTTTATAGATGTTATCTGCGAATTTTTTCAAAATTTTAAGCCGTACCCAGACTTTTTAACACCTTGTACATACACCACTTACATGTCCACACGTCCATTAAATCGTAGATTCATGTTTGTATTTCCAAAGACATAATAGATTTGAAGTAAAATTTCTATTGTCACAAATTTATTGATTCTGAATAATAGATATTTAATGAAAAGATTATGATGTATTTTATATGGAATTAATATTATAATAGTAAATATAGCTACAATAATACTAGTAAAACTTATAATGGGAGTTGCAATAAGTTACTCATTTTAAACACATTAAATAAGTAATAGGATATATGATAATAGGCGTAGAAAATTAAGAAATACGTTTAAGTTTTATTATAAATTAACAAATAATTAAACTAATTGTGAGTCTACTACAAGTTACTTATTCGGTAAATAGTTGATTATTTCATCGTGTATTTACAGACGAAATTATTGAAATGTGTTCACTTTAAGGAAATATATTATTGATTTGGTACTTTGATGCAAATAAGCTTTGAGCTTCATAAGCTTTTGATACGAGCTTTTAGTTAGTACATTGTGTATGAGAGATATACAATAATACACTTGAAAAGCCATTTGTCCTATTTCGGCTTTCCTATTTTGATGCTGCTGCATTATAATCTTGTTTGTTGTAATATGGGGTATTATTTATCTCAGTAACACAATTATAATTATCTTTCGGATTTTTTAAAAAATGTAGTGTTCACATATTTTCGTAACCGTAGTAGTTTCATTTCATTATAGTAGTTTTCTGACCTTTCTCCTGATATGAACGTAAGTAGAAAAATTATCGATCTTATCTTCCCCACCTGCATGGAAAGTTATAAAGTGTTGTCC
>NW_025784329.1:0-25066 GCF_021130785.1 Homalodisca vitripennis
CTCACTGTCTAGATATATAATCGTGTCTGTTCACAGGATAGGAACACGAGGACAAGGAAGGTTGTGTAAACACTTAGGTCTAAACTTTGACTTGCCCTTTTGGTTATTGATTGAAAAATGTTGAATTGTTTTTGAAATCATCTATATTTTTTGAGGACACCTCAACAATTTTAAAAAAGCATACAATTATTTATCTTACTAGCAGTATTCCGTGACAGCTTACATGCCTTTTGTAAGCTTTGCTCATGTATGTGCACTTCTGTTAAGTTGAATTATATTTCCATTGCCGATGTAGAGTTTGCCTCATTGTCACGATCAAGAAAATCTGTGTATAGTTTTCTTTTTATTGTACACATACACAAACTATTATAAAGTGGTCTAACACTCAAGCTTTAAGGTTCAAACCAGAAAATTTATCTTAAAGAGAAATATCCATCATAACTAAATAGCGCCTTCAAATAGTACTTGACTATTTTAATACATTTAACTGTCTTATAATTTGCAGTTTTATAATGTGCAGGCACTTTGAAAACTTTTATCTTTTGCAGCGCCGCCTGGTGGCGAGTTACACCAATGGGCATAGCATATAAAACCTTTTCCATGGAAAAATACATATACGAGCAAATTTTCATTATGATCGGTCAAATAGTTTACAATCTATAAAGGGCATAAAGACAAACATTCAATACATACATACATATATATATATATATATATATATATACTTCTTCCAAAAAGATATTTATTTATTTATTATTTATTTATCTTAATATGTTAAAAAAATAGAAGAAATAGTCCAGATTTGACTAAACAGTGTGTATATTACCACTGACCCAAATATAACGTTAATTCTAAAAGGAAAAAAATTTTTTGTTTCACTTCATCCAGTGATTTGCACCAACCTTGGAGTCATAGTAAGCCTGCATCTCCTGAGGAGATGAGAATACTTGGCGTGTCTCCCCATAGTCGGTCAGCTCGGGGTGTAGCTTGTGTACTGCGCCTAGTCGTAGGAAGTCCACCAGCCCTCTCAGTTTCAGCAGCACATTGTCCACTGCAGAGTGCGTGTGACTGGTAATCAACACAGAGAGTCCAAGTCTTACGGCCAATTGCACCAGAGCTACCACCGTGGCGGTCTTACCTGCAACGATCATGTCACAGTATAGCAATCCCAAGGAAGTATGTCAGCGAGCAATTGATTAGAAAGAATTCTTTGACTTTTTGTAACAATAATTTTTATCGTAAATTCTATTTTTTCTCTACTTTATCATAAACAAGTAACACTGTTGATCGTTATCAAAAAACTATTACTTTTTGGTATTTATGGTCTTTTTCTGATAAAGTACCCACCCCAAAAAATTAACATAACCTTTAAATATGTAAAAAAAACCAATAAATAAAAATAAAAATGAACCTCCTGAAAGTTATGTGCAACAACAAAGTTAACAAACACACAAAGGACAACTAAAAGTACAACGACCCAAAGGAAGTATGTTCAGCCAGCAATTGAATAAAAAGAATTCTCTAACTTTATTGTTAATATGGTTATTTAGTATTTCTAATGAAGATTTTACTGTGAAGACAGAGGTTACACATTTTAATGCTCTATATTATACAGTTTTTTTACAAAGCTTTAATCAAAGTTTTCCATTTTTTGTCTAATTTTAATGCTGCTATCTGTCCTGCTGAGGCCTGAATAAAGCTACTTCTTCAATGGGTTAAGATAAAATCTGTCATGTAAAAATAAAATTATCGTAAATACTTTATTTTTTATTTTAATACAGTACTTACTTTCTAGATCTTATATAAGAATATTTATTGATTTTTACATAAAAAGTGACTTGAACTTAAATAAAACATTAATGATACTAACTTTTTTATATAAAATTTTAATATTGAAATATACATGTAAATTATACATGATCCTGCTGATGGGGGGAAAAGGGCTATATAATGATGTCTGAGCTGTAGACAAAAAGCTGGAATCACCAACCCATAAGAAAAGAACACAGAGCTACATATTTATATAAAAATCTCTCATGCACATATGTCTGCTTTAGACTATTAAAGGTTGATAGTCCTAAACCTTCGCTTATAAGCCCTCTATTTGACAAAAAAATGAAGCTTACTTACTTACAATAAATCTCTCAAGACATAAAGATTGATAAGTACCTGTGCCTGGCATGCCCTTGATGGAGGATGTAGTGCTCAGCCGCCAAGGTCCTGAAGATGGGCCTTTTTCTGTTGGTCATTCAGTAGAACCATCACATCCACACTGGCTTTCAACACTCTGGAACTTAGCTTTAGGGTTGAATGAGGGCACTTCCAGATCTATGACAGCTTTCCGCAATCTGCCAGCCTTCCAACATCACAGTTCTGTACTTGCTCAATTGTTATGAAGTAACAAGATGTTATTAAGAATTATCTATGTTACACTCAAACACCGAAGAATTCGGACAATGTCCGAAATTAAATTTACTCACTCCGCGATGTGGACAACGTGAATTACCCACGTCGCGGATTGAGATTGAGCATTTTTTTTCGGACATTGGCCGAAGCGAAATACCCAGAACGCGTTGTGGGTAAGCGAAAAGTACTCAAGAGACGAAATAAACACTTCATATCGGAGATTGAGCAAAACCATAATACCCATAACCCGACGTGGGGTAATCTAATTTGCCCACGTCGGGTTGTGGGTATTTGTAATTTGCGCAAAAACGCCGAAATCCGTTTCCCACAGTCCAGACGTGCAGTCTAAGACATGGCGCCCCCCCCCCCCCACTATCGTCACTGTTAGCAACAAATAGGCCTACTGTCTATTTTCATTGACATTAGTGCACTGTCGTTATACACAAGCAGTTTTTCTTTGTTCTGTGCGTAAGTGGCGTGTGTTGACTTATTTTAAAGTGCTGTTGTGTTTTGTGATTTTGTTTGAAATGAAGGAATCATTTTCACAGTTAAATTGGAAGATCTGATGTCCCAAGAAGAATGGTCTCACAAGTCGAAATTTTTATTATCGAGGAGCCACGCTATGAAGAAATTATCAGCGAAGTAAAGGAGGCAAAACAGAAGAGGAAAAATGGTCAGTCCTTGATGTCTAAAGATTATCGCCGAATCAATCGGTTTGATGTCATAAACATTGGCGATAAAGAAATGTTGATTGAAAAAACAACTGAAGAAATGACAGATATAAAATATTTCTGTCGCATTGATCAAATGTATGACACAATTCATTCAGCTCACTTTACGAGTTGGTCATAAAAAAGAAAAAGCTATGGAAGCCGAGCTAAAAAAGAAATTTTGTAACATTACCAGGGAGGTAATTAAAATATATTTGGATCTTTGCGAACCTTGCGCACTTAAGAAAAAAGTCAAAAAGTAAAGGGCTGGTTGTTAAACCCATCATTATGACAGCATTAAATTCACGCTGCCAGGTAAGATATCATAGCATTTCTCTAAATAAGACAGTTTCTCCTTTGCTGACAAATACCTAAGCGTAATTACGCACTGGCAGTTGTTATAAATGAGGTATATGGTATAGTTGACATAACATTTATGTTGAGTCGATTTATGTATTTTTATTGTATTTTAGGTGGAATCTAATTGATATGCAATCAGAGCCTGACGGCGAATACAAGTTTATCCTTAATTATCAAGATCATCTCACCAAGTTTGTTGTTCTACGTCCCTTGAAAACTAAAAACTGCTGATGAAGTATTCCGACATCCTTTTGGATATATTTTGCTTATTTTGGGGCTCCATACATACTTCACAGTGATAATGGACGGGAATTTTGTAACCGGGTAAGTGGTAAAAACAAATTACTGTAGTGAAAAGATTCCACCCTAGAATTTAGTATTTTTGTAATGGTAATGGTACGGTTTTTTCAGGTTATCGAGAACCTAGCCAGTAAATGGAGTGCCATAAAACTAGTACATGGAAAACCAAGACACTCGCAGAGTCAAGGGTCTGTCGAACGGGCCAATCAAGACGTTCGAGATAGTCTTTGTGGCTTGGATGACTGATAACAACACCTCAGGATGGGCAAATGGTCTCAGGATCATTCAGAATACTAAGAACAACAGTTACCCACAGTGGGATCAAGAGAACCCCTTATGAGGCAATGTTTGGTTCACCACAGAAAAAATGGATTATTAGATTCCCCTTTGACAGCCGACGTCGTAAAAAAAATAACTACTGAGGAAGAACTAGAAGGAGAGTTCTCTAAGCTTGAAAAAAAGTTTTTAATGAAGAAGACAACGAAGAAATAAATGCTGTGGATGAAGATGCTTCGGAGATTTTTGACAAGGACTGTAGAAAACAATGAACACGTAGAAAAAGAAACTATGTCCAGCGATAAACTTAACACTCTGTAATATAGATTGTGGACAAAGCAATAGATTGTGACAAAGCAAACAGCTGTTTTGAATGTGGTCAGCACATACATTATGAAGTTTTAAATAACGAAGACCTAGGCTTACCTTTGTGCACTCTTTGCTCAAGAAAATCTGCCATAGACACAATACGAGAAAACTGTGTAACTGCATTGAAAAGTCAGGCAGCCAAAATGTTAAAGCGTACTGAAAGAAAATTAACTCCAGTCTCAGTCGGCGATAACGTTATGGTAAACATTTCCTGATGTCCGACCGGGGCCGACTAGCTCCAAGAAATGTAATGGCTGTTGTAATAAAATAAGAACGATGATTTCCTATACCCTTGGTACAAAGCATGGAGTTCTTGACAAACAGTTTTCCAGAAACCAGTTCCAGGTAGCTCCTAATAAAATTTATTAAACATCGATGTACCTGATGAACAGCTCAATGTCCGTAAAGAAGCAATGAAGTCATCCGGGTCCCAAACAAGGTTTCATCAGATGTGGATGCAAGAAGAAGTGGTTCGGGCAGATCTTGCAAATGTGTAAAATCAAATTTAAAATGCAATTCTAAATGTCACGGTAGCACTTCTTGTGCTAACAAGTAAAGTGAAATTACTTTCTGAAAAGAACTTTAATAAACCATTGAAAGTGGTACATGTGTGAAAAATAACTTTTTTTTCTATTTTCAATAATAAGATACTTGTATTTTACTGTTTAGTTTTTGTTTTTGATTGAAATAAATGGAATTTCAAGGAAAATGATGATTTGATTTTATTTTACTTGTTATAATGGAATTAGTGTAGGGTATGGTATGGTTGTGTTTGGAGGCTTTTCGGCGTTTGCGCAAATTACAAATACCCACAACCCGACGTGGGCAAATTAGATTACCCACGTCGGGTTATGGGTATTAATGGTTTTGCTCAATCTCCGATTGAACGTGTTTATTTCGTCTCTTGAGTACTTTCGCTTACCCACAACGCGTTTCTGGGTATTTCGCTTCGGCCAATGTCCGAAAAAAATGCTCAATACGCGACGTGGGTAATTCACGTTGTCCACATCGCGGAGTGAGTAAAAATTTCGGACATTGTCCGAATTCGGTGTTTGAGTGTAACATCTACATAAGAATTCCCTATAAATTATTTTTAATTCCTTATTTGTCACTAATATACGGAGCTCAATTTGAGGCGGAACGCACCCGAAACAATGTTTCGGTACCCTCTCTGCAAAAAATACAAGAAATATTCCTTTACATTTAAGAAATGCATTAAAAAACTGCATTTAGAGCTTTAAGACCTTATATTTTTTAAAGTTTACGTGCGGTGGAACTCCTCTCAGACCTCTCGGAGTTACAGTTTTGTAACCTCTGCTTTTCATCGAGCAATGCTAATATTCTTAAGATCTTAAACTGGATTGGGACTCAGACATGTTCAGACTGGTTAATGTAGTTTTAAAGCTAACACTAAAACAATGACTAATATTAAACTTTGTAGATGATTTGAGATCTTGAGATCTTTGAGATACCTTGACACTAGTTTTTTGCTTTATTTTTATGAGGAGAAAAATAACACACCTGCTCTGTATTATCCAGGAGACTGCCCAGGTTGGTCATGTTAAACACCAGGCCAGTCTGTGACTCGTATCTGTCCAAGTGCCAAACCATGTCCTCCTTCTGTTGGACACTGAGTATCTCTGGAGTACAAACACACATTAGTGATAATCAGAGTACTGAATCACTAGTGAAATTAAACACAAGGACATTGGATTTGTACGCAGGAACTTGAGATGGACTAAAATGATGATAAACATAAACAATGATGAAAACATGCTTGTAACAATTATATCAGTAAACTAGAAAATTACTGGGCCAGTCATTAAGTTATCATCTTATCAAATTGATTAGTTCACAAAAATAATCAATTAGTTCACTAATTGGGCGGTAGGACTACCAACTGTCGTGCCGAAATGTTTGTGTATGTTTTTGTTAATGATGTATTTGTGTTATTTATAAACTTTTACAACCCCATGTGGAGCCCTTATAACTTTTTGTTTTTAACCACTAGATGATGGAACAATAGTTCTGAAACATATAGTGGACATCTACATTTAGGAACTCTTTGACAAAGTATAGACCATAGTTTAGTTATTGATACAGTTTTGGGACTATAGACCATGAATTTTGATTAGTCCAATCAAAACTTTTAACACAACACATTTTTAAGGGAAGCAATAAAAATATAGAAGCCCTATATTTCGACCCCAAAGAATTCAGGAAAATAATGTTTAACACCCAGAAATACCCCAAAATGGCACTTTGGGGGGGGGGAGGTTATGGGTAATTTTTGAAAGGTTTTCAAATGTAAAGGTTGCTTGAAACGTACCTCATTTTAAAGGTCTCTCTATTCAACGATCATTTTGAAAGTTTTAATTTATTGAAAACTTTACCTCCGTTAGATGCTGAAATTTAAGTAAATATTATTCCTACACATTTGTATGTTTAAATTTTAATCCAACATTTATGTTATTTAACTACAGTAGAACCCGTCATATCCGGCCACCACGGGACCGAGCCCCTGGCCGGATAACGATTCGGCCGGATAAACCAACCTACAGTACACAGCACTTGACGAAACAAAACAATTGTACTGTACTGTACTAACCGCACTGGAAATAATCAACGAACTGTTTACAGGTTAAACCTATTAGCTCAACTGAGGACAACACAGGAAAATGTAAACAAATAGATACACCAAAATAACGCAAGAGTCGTGGGAGACTAGTGCGTGCAACTGCGCGTCTGCAAGCCGTGGTAAATAAATTTCGATATTGGCTTCCGGGAAGTGGCCGGATAAACCTAGGTGCGGTAAAACCGAGGCCGGATATGAGGGGTTCTACTGTAACCTTATTTGTAGATGTTAGAACTGTTATTCGTTGTTTTCCAAACAAAGTTCTACCTGAAAATGAAGTTTTCTACAGTCCTTAAAACCTCTTCTCCGTTTGTTGATTGAACAGCAATTTCGTTTCGTTGCTTCATGTCCTCTCGAGTCGTAGGCGTTCATAAACCAAGTCTTTTAACCTTCCCCACAAGTAGTAGTCTATGCACATTCAATTCAGAGATCTTGGGGGGGGGGGGGTGAGGGGAGCAGTTGACAGATCCACCTCTCTCGATCTATTTTTGAGGTTATTTCTCATCCTTCCTCGTATTCCTTCGATTTTTTCCGCACCACTTCAAAATAGTCCGGCTGGCACCATCATCGAGCATAAACCTCATTTCTTGGAGTCCGTTCAGGAATATTCAACAATGAATTGGGCATGTAATCAATAAAGAAATTGTTGTAAATATTTCTGTCGATGTGTCGTTCACGGACCAACAATTTGGTTACCAACAACCGGAAATTGAGGATCCAGTACCTTTGGTTATCTACCTCTCACATCCAGTGGTGATTCTCAAAAGTCCAGAAACTCATATTGTGATGGTTCACTTCTCCATTGCTCTGGAAGGTTGCTTCGTCACACCATACGTGTTCAAAATACAGGAGTTTTATCTTCAAATGAAGCAGATAGATTGCTCAGTTCAGCCGCTATACAACTTAGACGGGTGGTATACCTCACTCTGTATATAATTCATTATTAGTTTTATTTCAGTATTTTAACTCTTTCACTACCGCCTCCTAATTTTGACAACTTTCTTACATTGCCGCCCATTTTAATGATTTTTAAATAAATATTAATTTTTAACCAATTATAAGAAAACCATGGAACTTACTTTTTTCAACTGAATTCTTCACCTTTCTAAAACATATTAATCTTATGCATAAATATATTCAAACAGAAAGTCTTGTTTAAAAAAACAATCATTTTTTGTAAAAAAATAAAAATAAAAATGCAGATTTTTGTAAAGAATAAAAAATGCAGATTTTTTGTAAAAAAATAAAAATGCCAAAGTCAAAATATGTTTAAATGCGTCAAAAGACGTTGTCAGAAGTGAAGGTGTTAATTTAGGCTAATATTATGACGTAACTCAGTGTACAGGCTGTGTACCTTTCCAGATGCAAACGTGAGCTGGCACTCTGCTAGATGTCGGACAGGCCCCGGCGGCGACGGCAGGTCGAGGACTGAGAGCTTACAATGACATAGTCTCCCTCCGCCAGGGGGCAGGCACCTTCACAGTCCCACTCAAAGACATGCTCATAAACTCCCTACAGTAACCTCTGTCACCTCTCCCACCAGCCGCACTTCTGGGACACAAAGTCCCTCTCTTATCCCCCTTCTGTTGACAAACAGTTTTACTTAAAATGGTAAAAACGCACTCAGTAACAAAACAAAGTGTTTTTCGAGTGTTGTTTTCTTTTTAATATACAACCAAATATCAAATTTGAATGCAGTATTTATATTACATAAAAGTAACATTAAATAATGGTAAAAAAAAGTTATCAAATAAAATAAATTATTTTTCTATAATAATAAAAAAGATTGTATCGTAAAATATTTTCATAAATCATTAGACAAATAAATAACATCTACATAATACAATTAATTGATCCGTTGACAGTAAGGCCTACCACACACGGGTCGACCGATTTTGCGACTATAGTTTCAAATCGGTTGCAGACGCAACTGTTTGTTGACCTTGGACGTGTGCTGGAGTGGGGATCAACACACGGGCTGACTAAACTGCAACCAGTTTGAAATCAGTTGCCGACTTGGTCGCATGCGACCGTATTTTCTTGTCACCAAACAGTTGCGTTGCATAGTTTCACACGTGTTTTGTGAGTGCAAGATGGGTGATCAAGAGTTGAATTTAAAACTTGTAGCAGAGGTCGAAAAGTACGAAGTGTTGTATAATTACAAATTACCAGGATATTCTAGAAAGGATATAACTGACAAGGCTTGGCACGAGATTGGAGTAGCAATGAACATGACAGGTAATTGATAGCAGATATGTGCAGGGTGTCCCGTTGTGAAGTAGTGCCAGCCAAACGATATGGTTTTTCAGTCAAAATAAGCAAAAATGTTTAGTGTTGATATCTCAAGACCTATCGTTATCATCGATAATTTGACAGTTTAAACCATTTAAAATTAGAATTTTTTCATGACCACCATACTTTATCTGTACTATAGTATATGTGAGAAACTAAAAATTCATGCGGTTTGATAATACAGTCTTGAGAAAATAAAACATTTTTTTACCGTTTCATAATGGCGGTAATGTAAAATATTTTACCCATTTTAAAATATCAATGGATTTTGGCCCTTTATTTATGGGACATTCTGTATTATAATTTTAAATGAAAAGAAATTAATAATAAGTCAGTTACAAAAATATAGTTATAATTTAATGTACAAAGTTTTATTGAAGTATGTTTTGACAGTTTACTTGAGTCCTTATAGGCTTGCAAAACCGACATCTTGCAATCAATGATGTTTCACTTGGAAGAATGATTTATTCTATAGCTTTTTCCCACTGCCAGGGCAGAGATGCTTGAGGAGAAATGAAGTAACTTGCCAAATATTGTCTCACAGTAACTGCCGAAGAGCGTTCAGTGATTGGATGCTGTCTTGGGCATGGTCCTTCAGCTATTTCCACTGTAGCCGGCGTATAGTCGATACCTTCTCTTTTACGTACGTAATTGTGTAGGATACAAGCGGCTTTTACGATGTCGATTACTGTTTCTGCATTGCGACATCTTATGGGACCATTTAACACTGCAAACTTTTCAGTAGCCATACCAAACGTGCATTCAATAGATTTTCTTCCTCGGCTTAATCTGTAGTTAAATATTCTTTTTACATCATTGAGTGATTTTCCATTGTATGGTCTCATTACACTGCGTGCTAGTGGAAACTCTTCATCTGCCAAGAAGTAGTAAGGGAATGGTCTTTGTATGTCGTCGTATCGCAATGGGGTGGGTGGCGGAGTTTGAAAAGCACCATGGTTGAGCCAGTATCCGCATGACACTGACCTTGTAAACACCTCCATCGCTATTTCGTCCAGCATATCCTGGTTCTATCATAGTGGAAAGCACCATCAGCATCACAAGCATCCGAGTAAGATTAATTGAAATTGAAACTTTTATAGTTAAAATTTTTCTGAACCAGTATTTGGAATATTTCTCAATGCGGATATGCTTTCCGTCTAACGCCCCAAGGCAATTTGGTAAGTTCCACAATGTCTCAAAACGTTCGGCAATTACTTTCCATTGGTCACCTATTGGTACCGGCATGTAGGTTGCTTTGCAATGCAGTCCCAAATGAATTTTCGTGGTTTCTTTAATAATGACTCCAACTGTACTCTCGCCTCTTGCAAAATATAAAGAGAGAGCGACAAATGAACATCCTGTAGCCAAATACCTGTAACAAACGCTTGAATGTAACAAGCATAATTACTGACGGGTTTTCATAAATTATATATAAATACTTAGTGTACTTATCACACGTACAATATTGTGCATTTCCTACTTTATACTACAAACTTACATCGGCCAAGCGATTTCAAGTTTTGCTATCCCTTTTTTTCTTTTCAGCTGCGGAATGCAAAGACAAGTGGCGTAATCCTCCGGACAGTATTCATGCGAAAAATCAAACCTTCACCTTCGGGATCTGGCGCTAAGAAGAAGGCCTACTACATGGCAGAGGCCATGCAGTTTTGGTTTGCCGTTTGTAAGAACATCAGCTCCTCCTTCTACAGGAAATTTTACCAGAGGTTTCCTAACTGTAGCGACGTAAATACCGACGAAACTTTATTGGGAATCACAAATAGTTGGATGATATTCCAGATGATCCTTCAATTGAATCACCGCAATCGCCATCAATAGTACAGGATAATACTTCCCGGTCATCCCCAATCATACCAATACAACCTCATACCAGCTCACAGCCATCTCGTCCATTCCGAATGAAGGTAAAAAACGCCTAACGCAGAAGAAAAAAGCCTCCGCTGTCGAAGCAGATCAATGTTTTGCTGCATATTTTAAGGCAAAAACAGCACGACTTGAAAATAGTACTACCGCAAACGATAGTAACAAGAAAGAAGCTTTGAAAATGTTCCTTCTTAGCTTGATACCAGAGTTGGAAGAAACTCAGTGATTCACAAATCAAACAATTTAAACGCAAAGTTTTTACTCTTATTGATGAAAATATCAGGCACATCAGATGTCACACCAGCGTCGCCACATTCCAGCATTTTCACTAATCTCTCACCAGTCAGGCAGCAATATTAGTGCGCCGCCAACATCCGCTGGTAATTACTACACGCAATTTACACAGGACATTGACGCCAACCAGTTCTATGTGCAAAATCTGGAATAATTACTTGATATCTAATTTTGTATTTTGAACAATAAATACATACCTTAGAGTTATGAGTATTCTTTCTTCAGCAGTACACATTCCCCTCATATTTGTGTCAACCTTATGTATAAATGGAGCAAACCCAGCGTCACCAATTCCACATATGACTCTTTGGACATTCTGTAGAAAGCTATAAACTTTCTGTCCTGTCTCTTTTAATTGTTTCAGCTGCTACGAATAGTCTGCACCTTACATTTTTCTCTATGTATGGGTGACACCAATATTTTACTGCGCATTCTTCGTTGTCTACGACGTAGAAAACATGCAATTATGTCTTCCTCATCCTCACTAGTACTTGACATGATCGATAAAGTTACACTCCGACAAATAACTATTCAATTATTGATAATTTATCAAGTAAAAAATGTGAATGTAAACATTACTATACCACTATAACGCATGTTCGCACAGAGATCGCCAACTGATCCACACCCAGTCGCGTCCGTGTGTGGAGTCAGGTTTTATTTTGGTTGCAAACTCGTCGTTGCGTTTGAAACTAGTTCTAAACTCTGGTTGCAAACGGGTCGACCCGTGTGTGGTAGGCCTAACAATCCAAAAGCTTTATACTACATATTATCATCGTAACTACAACACAACGACCTAAACAAATTGTGAAATAAAAAAAGCTTAAAATTGTACATTTTAAATTTTAACATGGTATATTTCAAAATATTGTGGAGGGAATTATTAGGTGAATGGTTTTTTTTTTTCGTAATACCCTTTCATATAAAATTGGGTTCTTTAATTATTTTAAATCGTAATAGTATTTTTAGATTATGACACTTGTAGTCAACAATGTTTTTAAACTTCTTACTGAATCTTAATATTAAGAACTGGTTAACTTTGTGTTATTTAAACAAATGTTTAGTGGTGACCTTATGACTTTATATTGAAATCTATGACAATTCTTTATGTACGCTATGTATTGACTGAGAAATAAAAAATCTATTGTGTATAAATATCTGTTCAATAAAATTACAACACAAAAACAAAGAAGTTTTGGAAAACATAATAAAAAAAGTACCAAGACCGCTGGTTTTTTTATTGTATGAACAGCGAGTTATTTTATTGGATTGAAGAAACTAAAACTTTTTTATAATTTGGACATTTTATTCTGACAGTGGTAATTTAGAATGATTAACTAAAACAAAACAAGTGCATACAACATATGTGTGTATGTTCATAATATTAGCAACAGAGGACACAGAATTAAAACTTATTCCTTCAATATGGTTGTGTAGAACTGATATGAAATATTATATAGCACACTATAATCATCTTGTAACTGAACACAACTAATATAATTTGTATTATCAATGCATATATGAATGAATGTATGCTCTTCTGAATCTAATTAAATAGCTTCAGAGGTCACACCGATTTCATCTTGTAGTACAGACTAACCTTTCGGCAGGAGGCAGTGTCCAGATATCGTGCAGAGCTGGGCTCCGTAGCTGATTGTCTGTGTGCTCTAACCTCAGTAGGCCTGTCCAGTGGAACACATACAGCATGTGCTCCATCTGTAGGTGAGCAGTGCTCGCTACGGAGAGGCCTTGCAACGGATTTGTGTCCGACAACTCTTCGGATCCACTCACTCTGCAACGTTTATAAACTGTTGATGTAACAAGCTTAATTAATTTAAAAAGTAATATTTAATTATGTTACTGGGATTATAGATAATACTAACCACTAGGGTCCCATCCCAGGATGGATATATAAATGATTGGTAAATAAAAAAAAAAATATTTTTAATTTCACAAAAGCAAATGTTTATACATTTTCAAAACTGTTTAAACTTTTTCTTTGTTTAAAGTTTATTATTGACGATGAAAGGTTTGAAAGGATAACAGAATCTTGGACATTTGCCATTGTTAAAGGTATATATAACAAAACATTTTGAGGATTGGAATCAGACGAATTGGAGGATTAGACGAAGAGGATAGATTCCAATCCTTGAAACGTTGTGTTATACCTTTTATAATTATGAACTGTTACGAAAACTACAAAAGATTCTCTAAAAGCCGCATGAGAAATTATCTTAAACTGTGACTATGTTCAAAATTTATGATTAAGAATTTTACGCAATGCTCTTAGATAAACTACAAAAAAATTTCACCAGTTTGGTTATGGTTTCCAATAGTTTCTTAGATACTTTATGTAACCATTGCACTATTTATCAGTACCATAGACCTCCTAATGTATCGATTTCTCCCCCGTATTCTGTCCGACAAGATCCTCGCACAGGCCAGTGACTCATGAGGACGGGCAGAATAGGGCTTAAAATATGATCGGCTTTCTCCTTTTTATAAAAAAAAATTAGTGGCCAGTACAAGGATAGTTTTGATTTCTGATGAGTGTCAACGTGTTGAGGGGCAAGGTCAAGGCAGTCAGCAGTACAATACATATATAATTTTTTTGGGTTAAATAAAATTGCAATAATTTGGCATTAAGAGTGAATTAAAATCGTAATTAGTTTCATCAAAAAATACAATTGTAATTCTCTGTTAGTATATTATAAAACATTACATTGGGAAGTCAATTTGGTCTATTAAATATCTTTAGAGAGAATAAAAAAAAAAAACTGTGCAATACCTGAGAGCAGACGAACACAGGGTGAGGTAGGGACACTTGGCACAGGCAGAGTGATGGTTAATGGGGTGCGGCAGGGAGGGTGGCGCTACCTGATTGTTGTCAGCTATGACAACACGATGGCTGGCTCGCAATTCGCTCACAAGCTGATTGCGCAGCAACATCAGATCCCGACGTTCCGCCACCCCAACATTCACCTCCTTCATCACCCCTTCCCTGTAGGCAGCAAAACAAATCTAACCCTATTTATTCGTCATAAGCTACTTGTGTCCTCAGGATACAAACCGATTATATTACAGTAGAAAAAGCAATGAAAATATTTTTCAAAACAAGTATCATATAAACATTAAAAAGAAACAAGATGTGGTCGGAATATGCACATTCCGGTTCTGTCGGAAGAAACATAGATTTCACATGTGGCCGTCATCTCTAAATGCAAAATAATTATTATTAGTTAGATGTTTAATTTCCAAACTCAGATGGGACAATAACTCCATTAATACCTTGTTCATATAGTTGTTAAACTTTCAAACATTTAAAACTCCATAATCTTGAAACCTTAAAAGAAAATTTTTTTTATCTATACTATTATATACAAATTAAATGATGTCTGTGTGTTAATCAATTACGTAAAAACTACTGGACCGATTATATTGAAATTTTACATGGACATTCGTAGGATTCCTGATTAACATATAGGCATATTCCTATTTCAAAACTTGCTCCGGGCTATGCCCGGAAAGCTGGTGTAAAGTCTTGAAAACTCCCTCTTCGGCTTAGTCAGCAAATAGTAAATATGTTTTTAATGACCGATCACGGTCAAGAACAATAAGTATAATAATTTATACACATTTAAACAAGTGATAGAAAATGTTTATAGTTATTCATATGTCAAGGTTCAGTTACACTTTACAAATGCCATGTTACATGCAGAAACTTTTTTTGTCTGAGATTGTTTTTATTTAGATTTTAACCAACTACAGTAAAATTCCAATATTTATTACATCATAAATGTGAAAACTGAAAAGCTACGTACTTTGACTTAGGATTCCTCTAAAACTGGCCCTAAAATAGTTTAATTGTTACTGAAAATCGTTAGAGTTACTCAATAAAATTCTTTGAAATTTTTGGGGAGAAATTCGAGAAATTTTAGAAGAGGTACTTATAAAAACAGTTTCACCTCTTCGACTTCAGGGCCTTTAAACTTAAATCTAAAATGGATTAAGAGAACAGAATATTTTTCATTGACTAATCAAACTATCCCAAGGTTGTTTAGAATGTGATTTAAAGAGAATATGCTCATGGCGTCCTTGATTTTCTAAATGAAATTGCATGCCACAGATAACTACTAGTAATCATATAACTTTCTTTGTGAAAACCTGGACTTGATTTATTTACAATTGATTCGAAATTATGTTTAAATATATTGCACTTTTTTTTACTACAGGTTATAGAAAGCAGTGCCAAATGTTTTAGAAGTTTAAAAAACTCTTGTTATTTTCTTAATAAAAAAATGTGTTTGTAAATACATCTTTTCTAGATGTTATTTTGTGAAATGGATGTAAAAACTGTAAATAACAGTAAACAGTAAGGACTGTTAATAATTGGTTGTTAAGGTTGTTTCATTATAACATATCGTTTTAGACGTTTTTATGAAAAAATGACTTCCAAAACATCAAGCACACAGCGTTATTTTTTGGACGTACCAGACACTTTAAAACCAATATATGGATGTAATTAGCTGTCTAGTTTTTCCTCAGACTTTAATTTTATACATAAATCACAGTAATAACGATGGATCAATTTCGGTTTGACAAAAAACTGACATACGTAAAGACTTGTGTTGAAATGGTTAAAAAGTACACTGTAATTGCTTCTTTTGCAAATAAATTAAGGAATAATATCTGGTATCCAATACAAGCATGAAACATCATATCAAGAGCAGCTTCATATGATATCTGGACCCAGATCGTAAGAACTTCATCTAGAACGAACCAATAATAAAAAGGCCTACTCCCGTAGCACAACTTACGTTCTTCATTACACGTTTTTCTACAATCCCAATCTTCTAACAATTTCCTTACTGTTATGAGTAAAAAATTTGAAAGATACCTAAGATAGAGCAGGAGCCCCGAGTCCACGGTCTGCCCCAGTTCTGACATTCATCATGGTGTAGAGGATCACCTGGCCTCTATGTTCAGCTGAGAATGATTGCTCTACCAGTCTTCAGTTCAAGGGGCATCACCTGCAGAATAGTATATTTTGTGATGGAGACGTTACATACTGCTTTTTTATCATAAGTTTTCTATGATGTATAGTATATATTAATCTGAACTTTGACATGAATCCTCATTGTCTACATTATTGGTGGTTTGTAAATTTTAACCCAATCTCTTATATTGGAAATTTTCATAAAAAATTTTATTGAAAATTTTTACAATACGTACAAGTAAAATATTAGCACACGGCGATTTTTTAGATTTCCAGTAACACAAAGGAAAACAATGATCTAAAGAATAGATACAAATATGATGAAAAGAGTCAGAAAAGGACATCTGGTAGTTAACCCTTTGAGTGCCAAGTATTTTTTGAGTGGGTATACTGAAAAGTGCCAGGTATTTTTCTAGTGGGTGTACCTAAAAGTGCCAGCCCTTTTTTCAGACATTTTGCAAGGTTTTAGTAAAAAATTCACAGTTTCGATTATTTAATAAGCTATCAACATGATTCTTTTTTTATTTTTCTCTGAAAATTCTGTTTAATTAACATAAAATAACAAAGTTACCATAACACTAAATTTAGGAATACCAAAAATGGACTTATCTAAAAAAAATTCAAAAATATATTTTAATTTCATTTTTCAACCCAAATTATTATGACCAAAAAAATTCATATCCTTTTCTTAGTCCATATCACTGGAAAGTGTATGCAATTGTCTGTAAATCTTGAAAACTTTATATTATTATCTTCAATAATGAGTAAGTTATACAACTTTTAAGAAACTATTGTCACATTGTTTCTGGTGGCTATGGCAACCAAAAAATGTTTATATGTGAGTTGATTTAATAAGCTATCAACATGATTCTTTTTTTTTATTTTTCTCTGAAAAACTCTGTTTAATTAACATAAAATAACAAAGTTACCAATAACACTAAATTTAGGAATACCAAAAAATGGACTTACCTAAAAAAAATTCAAAAATATTTTTTAATTTCATTTTTCAACCAAATTATTATGACCAAAAATTCATATCCTTTTCTTAGTCCATATCACTGGAAATTGTATGCAATTGTCTGTAAATCTTGAAAAATTTATATTATTATCTTCAATAATGAATAAGTTATACAACTTTTAAGAAACTATTGTCACATTGTTTCTGGTAGCTATGGCAACCAAAAATGTTTATATGTAAGTTTTCATAATTTAAAGTTTGACCGGAAGTGTACTATAACAATTTATTTTGAAAAGAACGATTCTTCACAAACATTTCAATATGATATTATTTAAAAATATTAAAGGTTACAATTTTTAGTGACTTTTTCCCGAACGTCCGGTAAAATCGGACGTCGGCACTTTTCGGCCAACTTTTGGATGTCCGATAAAATCGGACGTTGGCACTCAAAGGGTTAAAATCATGGTTTAGGTCATTTTTGGATTATTGAAATTGAAAACTGGAATGAATCCTATGCCCATATGTGCGATAAATATAAACTATATCTGGTCTAATTCAAACACATTCAATTAACATAAGGTGGTATCCACATCTCAATATAATGATTAGGCTGTTTAATTCAATTAACTTAACTAATATAGTCTTGATATTATTTTTCAATTCTGACAACACGTTACCCAATTTTTATTTTTAAAATACAGACATAGTATTATTTTTGTGTTTGTTCTTATTTTTTATGATTATTCTTATATTATGTTCAGCTTTTAGTTGTTACTTTCTTTTCACATCTTATTACTTATCAATACATAATTATTTTCTGTTGTAATTAAGATGTTAGTTTTTATCATTTTAAAATAACAGCAGCTGTTAGTCACTGCTTATAAGATAACTATTATTTCATTTTGGTATGTTCGATGCTGGACAATATTATTTTTCCACAGTATATAAATTGGAATATGTTCTTTAATGCTGCATTGTTAATTAATTGGACTTTACCTGTTTTGTAGCATTTGAAAATTGAATATATAAAAATAAATTACTAATGGTACTTTTTAGAAAAATGGAATTTCATCTCGCAACCAAACTACAGTTAACACAATATATAATTTTAGCCAGTGTCTTGAAACTAATTCTGAAAACTTGGATAGTAAGACTCATTCTTAACCAGAACAGAACAAAGAATTAAAAAAAAGAAAAAAAGATGTAAGTGCAAAACAATAAATTCTATCCATAATACTAATATACTGGAATATTTTTACTAATTTATTTATAACAATATTATTAATATTATTTATCATTTTTATTTTGCGCTAATTTCACAAAAAATAGATCTGGAGCAATCAATTACCCATTATGACCTCAAAATCAAAACCAACCAGCTACTCAGCTGGAGGATATGGTTTTCGCCAAGGTAAAAGGCTATCCTCATTGGCCCGCTATTGTCAATGATGGTGACAATACTGGCAATAACACCAAATACAAAATCACCTTCCTTGGAACTTTGGAAACCGCAGTTATAAAACCGGCAGATATGTGTCCTTACCTTGATTAATCTACAATTTTATGGACAGAAAAAAATAAAAAAATTCCAAAAATAAAAAATTTAACCAAGCCCTCATTCATGCGGAAAATATGTCAGCAGCTGTTTACAAACAGACCGAACAAGCCCATGAATGTAACACCGAGACACCGGCAATGGATGATTCAGTACAAAGCCTAGAACAACATCTACTAAATTAATACTCCTCAAACCGAAAGAGATAGCCTAACCATGGCAGCAAAGCTGGGTTCGGCCCTACTAGAAGAAAACAAACTTCTTAAAACACCAAAACAAACATAATGACCGCCAGACCTACAGGGTTTGGAAGCAAAGAAGATTGAAGATTTGGAGAATGAGGAGAACAAAACATCTTGCCAAAAACGAACACCTTCAACGAATTATTTCTGAGCTTGAGGCACAAATGGCCAAGGAGAAAGACCGTGTCTGTGACAATAAAATCCATATTTGAGGAGCATGACGAAAAACAGGAACTTAAACTACAGGAATATGAAGTCAAGTTAAGTAGGCAAGAGGAAGAATTATCTGCCCTCCGGCTAAAACTAAGAAACAAAGCCCACTTATCCGATGAATATATGATGAGTACAAAGGAATATAAACACTCCGAATCACAAACTGATTCCGCCACAAACTCTAATATGGCTAGTCACTCCATGCTCATAACGGAAGTGTAGGCCTCCTAAAAAAAGGCCACAGCTTACTGGAAGAAAAGATGCAAATACTCGAAATGAAACTTCTCAACATGCAGATAGATAATGACAAGGGCGAAGCAAAACAGGATGATAAAGAAACATCCTCAACCTCCAGCGGACAAAACTTTATCGAGGGTAACTGAAATCGATGCCCCACCATGTAATAAATCACAGCATGGTGCCACACTTCGAGGAAGAAGAAAGGAGCACCGACATGAGAAGAAATACTTTTAGTATCTCAACTACAAGCTCAAAAATATAAAAAATTTTGCCCTGATGAACTCAACCCGTCGTCCGAAAGTTATAAAACATACAGTAATTTTCAGGACCCCAGACCTAACCTGAAGAGGAAACCCACCAATGACAGCCAAGACTCGTGGCCCTACAGAGAGTGCTGAGGACTTCTTAAACAACTATCTGAGAGAGCACCAAGTGAAGGCATCCATCTGCAACGATGCAGGGAAAGGCGGCCCAACTGCTGATCTGCCACAGTTGTGACAGCCCAACCAGCATTGTTGATGCATCAACACCATCACCCGAAATATGTGTGCCCCCACAGGCAGGCACAAAAAACCGGCTCTCCCTTGACTGATTTTTTAGATGTGATGGGAGCAAAAAAAGCAAGACACAAAAACCATCCAAAAAGGCAGAATCTACCTAAACTCCACACTGAAAATGAAAATGAAGAGCCACCAAAGTACATTAGGAACCGGACAAAAACTGAATAAATTGACCATCCTTCATCAAAACATAAGAGGACTAACAAAAAAATGGTTAACAGACTTAACCATATCCTCAGTGAAAGATCCCTAAGTCTGCTGATCCTGACGGAGCACGGTCTTAGTCAAGGCGAACTTGAGAACACAAATATCACTGGATACTCGCTCATAACGGAGTATAGCAGAACCAAATCACAGGCTGGGAGGTGTCGCCGTTTACTCTGCGGAGTCTCTGATGAGCACTGTTGAAGTCGTTGATGTGTCACAGCACAGCCTGGAGCTCGTCTGTGAGGTAGCGATGATCCGAATCAGGGTTAGAAACCACAACATAAAACATACTTGGGTGTTGTACCGCCCCCCGGGAGACAACATAGGACCTGCAATGGAAATTTTGTCAAGTATCTTGGAGGAAAACCAGTCTCACAACAGGTACACAATCATTATTGGTGACATCAATATTGATAACCTAAAACAAGATGTAAAAAGTAGAATCCTCGAACAAGAACTCACCACACACAATATAAGAAGGCTGGCCCTGCCCGCAACTCGAGTAACCCCTGAGTCAGCAAAACATCAATTGACTGCATATGTTCTAACCTCCCACAGACCAACATCAGCGCTGAAGTTTTTCAAACAGGCCTGTCAGACCCACACTGCACAGCAGTGCTGGGTGAACATTCAACTTGAAGATAACAGTATAGGGGCCACAGTGAATAGAAATCTATGCACAAGGAACTTGAAACCGTCTTAAATCACTCCTTGCCACAACAGAACTGGGACAGTGTACACCAGAGCACTGATGCAGAGATAGAGACAGCTTACAGCATATTCAATGCGATCCTACAAGCAGCTTTGGAACACACATGCCCTAGAAAAAAAATCAAACAACAGATACAGAAAAGTAGACAAGCATATCATGTACTATGATCAAGAAGTTAAAACTCTCAGGGAAGACTTCATCAGAGCGTTGAACAAACATGAAACAACAGGCAACATACGGGACAGAGCAGAGGTGATCACCAAAAAGAAAAGTTATGATCTGAAAACTGAGAAACCTAAGACAAACTTTCAACAGGCTGAATTCATCGAACAGTCCGACAATAAATCAAAAGCCTTATGGCAGATAATAAACTCAGAAAGAAGAGGGGAAAAAAGAAAGGAATACAAAAAATACAGCTGAAAATCAACAATCAAATGACCAGTGATCCCGCAGAGGTGGCTGAACACCTGAACACATTCTTCACCCAGATAGCTGAAACCACCCTTCAACAACACTCGGACTTACCAGAGAAAGTCAATGATGTGATCAACTCTACAAACATTAGGGAAACACCCATCAAGAGCTCCTTTTGAGTAGAACCACCCCTAAAGAAGTGGAAGATATTAATTGACTCCCTAAAATCCAAATCCTCAAGTGGGTGTCGATGACTACTCATCAAAGATGGTGAAAACACCTCAAACATGAATTGACAGCCCCCCTGGCAGGCATAATAAATAAATCCTTTCAAGATGGTCACTTTCCCTCAGACCTCAAAATAAGCAAAGTATACCCTCTGCACAAAAAAGGAGAAACGACAGAAACTCAAAACTATAGACCGATCTCTTTGATATCGGACATTCTCCAAAATAATCGAAAAAATAGCACTGAGAAGACTTATGAGCCACCTCAACCACCAACATCTTGTAACAGAGAGCCAACACGGATTTTTAAGAGGTTAGGTCAACGACCCTCTGCCATAGTGAGCCTGGGTAGAGTTTCTTGTAGAACAAATTTACAAAGGAAATTTTGTCACAGCTGTATTTCTAGACTACAGCAAGGCCTTCGACTGCCTAGGGCATGAATTAATCTCAGAAAAAAACTAGAAGGCCTTGGAGTAAGACATTTGTCAAAAAGCTGGTTTCATAAGCTACCTGAAAGGGCGAACGCAGGTCACAGAATTGCAACAAACCAAGAACAACCGTGTCACGAGCAAAGCACCGCTCCAACCCATTGCCAGTGACACGTGGTGTGCCCCAAGGATCCGTCCTGGGACCAGTCTTATTCATACTGCTGACAAACGATTTTGCTAGCTATATTCAGAACCCAGAATACAATGACAGTAATGTATGCAGACGATACAACGATACTGCTCAAAAAACACCAGTGCAAATGATCTTTACACAGACACAGCAACCGCTCTGAATAAAGCATTTCAATACTGTAAAGCAAATGACCTAGCAGTAAACCCCTCCAAGACATCCCAGATGAATTTCAGCAGGAAGAGAGAAGAAATTCTTGAGACCCCAGGCGTACTGATGGAAAGACATATGAAATTTCTCGGGCTAACCTTGGATGTATAAGCTTTCCTGGAATCACCACGTAGACAGCATGTGCACGAAGATCAGCTCAGGTATTTACGTTGTGCGAAGGATCAAACAAATTGGTGGCCCCCAAGCAGCAAAAACAGCATATTATGCACTAATAGAAGCCCATATCAGATATGGCCTCATTATATGGGGAGGAACATCAGCTGCTAATGTCAACCGAAATACTTATCCTTCAAAAAAAAAGCAATAAGGGCCCTTGCAGACCTTGGGCCGCGGAGGGGGGTCCTGCCGATAAAGCATTCAAAAACACTAGGAATAATTGACTATGGTGGCTTCTCTACATACAGGAAGCCATACTGCACGTCGACAGAACAAATGTCCCTACAGGAAGAGACCTCACACTCCTATGATACCCAGGCATGCGTCACAATGCATCCTGCCAATACATCGCACATCCCTTAAGGAGAAAACACCAACATATGCTGGCCGAAGACTGAAAAACCTGCTCCCGCCAACCCTGGGGAAGCCTGACAGGACTGGAGCTGAAGAAGGAACTTAAGAGGTGGCTGCTTGAGAGACCTGTCTACACTCTTCAAGAATTTATAGAAAACACCAACTGCATCAGGACAACATGAACATTTGAAGCAGAATATTAAGCCTTTAGTTTAAATCGCTAATTTTGTACCTTGGACTCTATCACATGTCTTGATGATATTGTAATAAAGAATATTGATTGATTGATTTGATAAGTTAAAAGTTAACAAAAAAACTAATGAAATGTCTAGAACAAGACCCAGTTTCTTTGAACATTTCAAGTCAAAATTGATTTTTACATCAAAGTTACAATAATGAAACCAACAACTCAAACAAATAATTACCTTTTTTGATGTTTTGTTTATGTGTTTTTGACTGTGACATCTACTTTTCCTTTAATTCCCAATTTGGGAGTCCAAATGTTTTCTTTCAATGTCTGCCACATCTGTGATGGTTCCACTCCACGATTCTTTACTGTTCCAATTGGTTGGTTGAGTAACTGCACTGGATAAAATACACACCAATATAAATTAAGATTGGTTAAACAAACACAATTAAATTGTCATTATCTGTAAAACCTTCTCAAATTTTCAACAATAATTTATATAAACGACAGAAATCTGCCACAGCTACTTGTTATTTTCACTTACCTGCTGTTATTGATATATTTCTGAACAAATGCATGAATCTTGGGAACAAATTCACTAAGAGATTCTTTTGTTTTTATCAAGAGGCATCCCTGAAGAATATAAGCTGAAGATGAAGTGGCGGGATGAGACGAATTCATTTAAAACTCCGTTAATTCCTTCCAGTGAGGAAACCTTTCTTTTCAGCACCTAGAAAGAAAACCAGTGGAGAAAATGATAAAGTAAAAACTAAATCAGTAGACAAATTACAATGCACAAGTGCATAAATAATAATTTCAGAAATTAGTAAGCTTTCTTTGTGAACCTACAATACAGGATTTGTAAGGGTTACGCCAGGTAATAAATGTGCTTCTGTGAAGTAGGAGGTGTGTCATAGTTACCATTCTGTTAAATATTTTTAGAAGTTGCTTTGAGCATTTTAAAATCTTATATGCTTTTACTCAGTTAGTTTACAGTTTTACTATGTTTGCCGTAATATTGTGCAGGAAGCATTTCTATGACAACGCAAGTAGTTCCGGCGTAACTTGTAAATTGTTTTTTCCTGTTTTGCATATTAGATTATATTATCTTCCTACAAGTTAAGTAATCAAAAAGACTGTCCAGACAGTGGTCTGCATGTATAGCCTAGGAATCCAAGGCAATGCAATAAACAGGTTTAATAGATATTTGAAGAACAGGACTCAACTAGTAGAGCTGAAATATACAGCTAATAACACAGTTTACCATGCTAGGTCAAAACCCCTCAATATAACAAGAGGGGTCCTCAAGGCTCAGTACTGGGTCCAGTATTATTGTATGTATTGGTAACAAATGACCTCCCAGATTACCTAAAGGAGCAAGCCCACACCACAATGTACGCTGATGACACAGCTCTTATACTTGCTGAAAAAGGCCCTAATGATTTAGATTGTCAGGCCTTCATTGCTTTCAATATGGCAAAACAATATTGACAAGAGAACGATCTTGCACTTAAAATGACAGCAAAACTAAACAAATTCTGTTTACAAGAGCTGCAAACTTAACCGAGGGGTTGCCAATGGTGGAAGTAGAGGACGAGAACCAATACCTAGGAGTGATCATTGACCAACATCTGTCCTGGACCCCTCATGTTGGACATGGCCTGTGCAGGAAA